>NW_015176467.1:3878-5245 GCF_001447785.1 Gekko japonicus | reverse complement strand
GTGTCCCTTTTTCTGATGGTCGTATCCCATAGCAAAAACACGAGCGTACCTAATAGTTGTGCCCACTGTGTTTCTCAATTAGTTTCACAGTCAAGGCTCTTTTTGTAGCAGGAACTCCTTTGCATATTAGGCGACACTCCCCCTAATGTAGCCAATCCTCCAAGAGCTTACAGAGCTGTTCTTACAGGGGCTACTGTAAGCTCTTGGAGGATTGGCTACATTAGGGTGTGTGTCGCCTAATATGCAAAGGAGCCCCTGCTACAAAAAGAGCCCTGGAAGCGCATGTGCATGTCAGCAGAATGCCACGTGCAAAGGATCTGAATGCCACTGCATCCGAGTTGCTGTGTTCACTGTGATAGGTCCATGCGCGTGACCCATCAATGACGTGGGGGGCTGTCTGCACTTGCTCCTCTCCCAGGGTTAAATTTTAGAAATGTTCCCAGTTAAACCAAGATATGGGGCAAAGCAGAATTTTAGAAAAGGGATGGAGGCGGGAGGACATTTGTAGGCTTACCCCTACATTTGGGGAGCGGGATTTGGTGTCGATTTGGGCATTGATTGAGTTTGAAAAATAGTCTTTCTTTCTTTCTTTCCCTTCTTCCCCGCTCCTCTCCCTGCAGCCTACTCCGCCCCAGGCACACCCCCTGCGAACCGCTTCGTGGGATTAGGACCACGGGATCCCGGCAGCATCTATCAGGCCCAGGTGAGTCCGGCAGAATCTTTCTTTGAGCCACTGCGTGGCGGGGGCCCTAGCTGCCTTGGACCTGTGGCCCCTCTCGTCCAGTCACCTCCGGGAGAGCCCAACGAGCAAAAGTCCAGCAGCTAGAATTTAGGGTACACTGCAGCTGCAACTGCAGGCTCCACCTGGCCATCTTTGTTCATAAATGCTTGAACTGCCCGTCCGCCAGGAAGTTATTTCTTTATTAGAATATGAAGGTAGCGTGGCTGCCATTCTCCTTAGATGTCTATCTCACCCTTTGTGTATTTGTGTATGAAATATTCATTTGTTAATAACAACATCCTAGCGGTGTTGTTTCCAGCAATGGTCAGGCAGCCAGTTTGGTGTAGTGGTTAAATGTGCGGACTCTAATCTGGGAGAACCGGGTTTGATTCCCCACTCCTCCACTTGCACCTGCTGGATGACCTTGGGCAAGCCATAGTTCTGATAAGAGCTGTCCTTGAAAAAGAGCAGTTTTTGTCAAGAGCTCTCTCAGCCCCGCCTACTTTTGATCCCAGAATCCGGTTCTCACAGGTATTCTGCTACTGAACTTGGAGGTTCCATTTAGTTTTAAAGTCAATCCAGCTCAATAGCAAGATCTTTCTTTTCCATAAATGCCCGTTTTAACGTGCTACCTGGATGCCTAGAC
>NW_015176467.1:0-1437 GCF_001447785.1 Gekko japonicus | reverse complement strand
TGGAGGACCAGCAACAGGGCATTAGAGCCCGAGGCCTACCCTGATAAGAACATCAGAAGAGCCCTGCTGGATCAGACCAGTGGTCCCTCTAGTACAGCATCTTGTCTCACACAGTGGCCAACCAGCTCCTCTGGAGGGCCCAAAACAGGGCAGAGAGGCCGAGGGCTACCCTGATAAGAACATCAGAAGAGCCCTGCTGGATCAGACCAGTGGTCCCTCTAGTCCAGCATCTTGTCTCACACAGTGGCCAACCAGCTCCTCTGGAGGGCCCACAACAGGGCAGAGAGGCTGAGGCCTTCCCTGATAAGAACCTAAGAAGAGCCCTGCTGGATCAGACCAGTGGTCCCTCTAGTCCAACATCCTGTCTCACACTCTGGAGAGCCAACAACAGGGCAGAGAGGCCGAGGTCTTCCCCTGATAAGAACCTCAGAAGAGCCCTGCTGGATCAGACCAGTGGTCCCTCTAGTCCTGCATCCTGTCTCACACAGTGGCCAACCAGTTCCTTTGGACGGCCAACAACAGGGCATAGAGGCCGAGGGGAAGGAGTTTGGAAGACGCTCTGAGACTCCTTTGGGTAGTGAAGGGCGGGGTATAAATCCAAACTCTTCTTCTTAGGGCACCAGGGCCAAAGGGGGCACCACAAAGTTGGGAAAAGGGTGAAAAGCTTCGTTTCTACAGTCTATGGTGTTACCCTATGAATACATTTTTGTATTGCTGCAACCTGCATTGTATATCTGGTCAGACAGGCACGACTAAAATGGACTGGGTCAGTGTGGAAAGGAGGGGGCCACCAAGATTGGTCAGTGCTTAGGGCACCAGTGAGCCTTAACCTGCCCTTGCCTTCAGAACCAGTTTGGTGTAGTGGTTGAGTGCGCGGACTCTAATCTGGGAGAACCGGGTTTGATTCCCCACTCCTCCACTTGCACCTGGCTGGATGACCTTGGGTCAGTCACAAGCTCTGGCACAGCTGTTCCTGAACGAGCAGTTTGTGTCAGAGCTCTCTCAGCCCCACCCACCTCACAGGGTGTCTGTTGTGGGGAGGGGAAGGGAAAGGAGTTTGTAAGCCGCTCTGAGACTCCAAGTGAAGGGCGGGGTATAAATCCAATCTCTTCTTCTTCTTCTTCTTCTTCTTCTTCTTCTTCTTCTTCTTCTTCTTCTTCTTCTTCTTCTTCTTCTTCTTCTTCTTCTTCTTCTTCTTCTTCCTGGTTTGCTACACAGAGGCAGACAATGGCAAGCCCACCTCTAAACGTCTCTTACCTTAGAAGCCCTACAGGGATGCCATAAGTCAGCCCAGGTCCACCACCAAAGAAAAAAAAGAGGGAAACAGGAAAACTCAGGTTGTGGGATTGATTTGTCCTCTCCTGGGAGGGGGGGAATGGGGGGAACTTTATTCATGCCCGTTCTGTGGTTCGTAATCTCCCAGCAGTGGGGAAATGC
>NW_015176466.1:1060382-1063943 GCF_001447785.1 Gekko japonicus | reverse complement strand
CCCCCACTTTACTTCCTTGGGCATGATTCGGGGGGGGGGAGCACAGCAGGCTGCAGAGGGAAAGCAGGAAAGCCCCCTTCATTTAATACCATTGCAATCAGTACTCAATAGTACCACCCTGTAGTACCTGCAAGAGTGGTACCACGGGGTGCCATCTTGATGTCTGCCTGAGATCTTGGACAGCCTTTGCCAGTCTGACTGAACAGTACTGAGCTAGACTGACCCGTGGTCTGACCTAGTATAAACCAACTTCATACGTTCCTTTATGGGTAGTGCTGAATTTTGCAGCCCTGCCCTTTGACCTTAAAAATCCTTGATCAGGAAGTTTTGTTTGTATCCCATTTTCAGTCACCTCATGGCAATTTTTAAATAATTAAAATAAATGTGTTTCCGATACTATTTATTTGCATTAATTTGATATATAAATGGTATATGGCTTTTTTTTGCCATATACACAGCTGACTTATAGCAACTCCATAGGGATTGCAAGGCAAGCGACATTCTGAGGTGGTTTGCCATTCCCTGCCTCTGCATCACAACCCTGGACTTCCTTGGTGGTCTCCCATCCAAGTACTAACTAACTAGGGACCACCCTAATTAGCTCCTGAGATCTGACGAGATCAGGCTAGCCTGGACTATCCAGATCAGGGTGGTATATAACATACCAATGGCAAGAATGAAATAAGGTAAAAATGGCATAAAAGATACAGGCTGCAGTCACATGTGCGTATTTCCCCCCGGTGGAAACTGACATGGTGTTGCAAGATCACACATCCTTTGTAGCGGTGGGCTCAGCCCATCACTGCATGATCAGATGGCACGTTCAGGTGAATGGGGGGTTGCCTTTTGTTTCCCTTGCAAATAAACAAAGAATCGTACCTCCACACTGAGGGTTCCCCATGGAGTATGCGATTATGTGCACACTGCTAAGGGAAGAAAAAAATGGCATGGAGTTGGGATGGAACGAGCAGACCATCCCAATGGCTTGAGAATGTGTTTAAGCAGTCAGACTAGGGAAAATCCGTCCGTGGCCCATTGGCAAGTGTTAGGACTGGACTTTCCCTGGTGTCTTTTAACTCCGCTTCCATGGCAGAGTGGCATGGGATGCCGATGATTGAGGGAACTTTCTCGCCAACAAAAATACGCATGGTCCAAGCAATGGTATTCCCAGTAGTCATGTATGGCTGTGAGAGTTGGACTATAAGGAAGGCCGAGCGCCGAAGAATAGATTCTTTTGAACTATGGTGCTGGAGGAGACTCTTGAGAGTCCCTTGGACTGCAAGAAGATCAAATCAGTCAATCCTCAAAGAAATCAACCCTGACTGTTCCCTGGAAGGCCAGATAATGAAACTGAAGCTCAAATACTTTGGCCACCAAATGAGAAGGGAGCACTCACTGGAGAAGACCCTGATGCTGGGAAAGATTGAAGGTCAAAGAAGACGGGGATGGCAAAGGATGAGATGGTTAGACAGTGTCATAGATGCAACGAACATGAAATTGAGCACACTTCAGAGGACGGCGGAAGACCGGAAGGCCTGGCAGGAGCTGATCCATGGGGTCACGAAGAATCGGACTCGACTGTGCGACTGAACAACAACAATGACTCATTAGATCCTGGAAGCTAAGCGAGGTTGGTCCTCGTTAGTACTAGGATGGGAGGCCACCAATGAATATCTCTTGGCTTGAAAACTCTATGGGATCACCCTAAGTCAGCTGTGACTTGATAGCAAGAACAGAAAAGAAAAGAATTTTGGCAAGTGCAGCCTGTCATAGTAGAGAGACAGCTTGCCCCCTTTAAAAGTTATCTTCCACAGAAATGTTAAATGTGCATTTGCCTGGTCCTTTTTTACATCCAGTCAACCTAATTCAAGGAGTTCCAACCAATGTTCCCTCTAAGCTGAGTTAGTATGAGCTAGCTCACAGTTTTATAGCCTCCGGCTCACACATTTTTGTCTCAGCTCAGGAAGGATGGCTCCAGAACAAACTAATTTATGCACTAGCCAAATCGCTTGCTCACAACTTTAATGTCAGTAGCTCACAAAGTAGAATTTTTGCTCACAAGACTCCACATCTTAGAGGAAGCATTGCTTCCAACATCCATAATGCCTTCAGATGGTGAAAATGATGAGTGTCAGAGACTGCGCCTGCTGTATTGGAGCAGGCAAACAGACTGAGCTCCCCAGTTCAGGCAGTCCCTAGTTCAGTGCTGTCCTCTTAGACAAGCTTGCTATGAGACTCCAGACAGCCAGTCTCTCTTGAGCTCACTTTCCCTATAAACATTCTGATGATGGTAATCATGACCTTCATAAGAACATAAGTGGCCCATGTAGTCCACCATCCCATTTCACACAGTGGCCAACCCAGGCCCGTAGGTAATGTGGGGCCCATGCCTCCCCGTGGTTTTTGCGGGCACCCTCCCCCATTCGATCACTTCTTCTCCCTCCCCCCCAGCTCTAGATGGCCAGGCTCAAGGTGAAGTCAGCCCAGGCAAGCAAGTGAGCAGGCAGCGGTGTTTGGCCCTGGGGCACACACAGACTCTGCAGAAGAAGCCCAGTGTGCGGGGACTGGCTGCTGCTGCTGCTTGAAGCTTTCCTCCTCATCTTCCTAGTAGCAGGCGAGCTCCAGGCTGCCACTCGGCTTGCCCGCTTCCCTCATTAACTCCCCTCCCCCGGCTCATCATAGCGCATGCCCACCTGCGTTCCCTTTAGCCATGGAGGAGGAGGAGGCAAGGTGGCGATTGTTAATGGAGAGGTTTTTAGTAATGTGCCAGCAGGGGTTCTCTCTCTCATGCGTGCTCTCCCTCACATGCTTTAAAGGGACAGCACTGTGTGACATCCTCTGTGGCGGTGAATGGGACATCTCCAGCAAGGCGAGCCCTTCAGAGGAGGCGGGAAGGGGGCCTGACCCAAGCCTGGCTCGTGTGTGTGTGTGTGTGAGAGAGAGAGAGGGGCTTTGAGGGCAATGCCAGTTTGGGGCAGAGGGGAGGAATCCTTCTCTGCCAAGGAGCGAATGGTGAGGGGAGAAGAAACCGCAAACTAGTTGTCGATGTCAAAGACATGAGTTGTGTCCCGTGTGCTTGGGCTGGTGTGAACCATCGGCCTCTGCTGGGATGGGATGGGGGGATGGGGAGGCACTGCGCAGGTGAGCGGTGGCGGGCCAGGGCATGAGGCAGTACCGCACAGACATATAATGGCAGGCCCCACTGGCCCCCTGAGAAAAGCATTGGCCCCCTGAGCAAAAAGTTATTAGCTACGGGCCTGGGCCAACCAGTTGCCCCGGAGAGCCAACCTCACTGACTATTGTAAGGATTGCCAGATAATATTGTAAAAACTATATACATGTTAAATTAATATTAGTATTGTTATGTCTTGGTGTGTCATTGATGACAGCTAAACAAATAGATGCAGACGATTGGAGTATTCACTTAAAATGTGATATCTAGAGGCCATCTTTTGGGGGTATTTAGGGCAGATAATGCATATTACATAATTTAATTCCTAAATTAGTTTTTATCTAGCCTTGGAGACTTTTTGAAACTTAGACATGCCTCTTAGACAATTT
>NW_015176466.1:1059744-1060060 GCF_001447785.1 Gekko japonicus | reverse complement strand
GCTTCATGGCTCCCTTGTCAAGTGATTAAAAACATGGCTTATTGTTAGAGGCTTCTGCAGTAAACATCAACAGTCAGTCAGTAAGAACTTTTTCATGGTTACAGGTTTTGCAAGGGCCCTGAAGAAGCCATCTCTGGATCCAGCCGAATTGGCAAACTACCAGCTGGTTTTCAATTTGCCTTATCTGAGCAAAATAATAGAGAGGGCCGTGGCAATTCAGCTACAGAGCTTTTTACATGACACTTCGATTTTAGATCTCTTCCAGGCCAATTTTTGCTCAGGACATGGGACAGAGACAGCACTGGTTGCCCTCACG
>NW_015176466.1:1059224-1059353 GCF_001447785.1 Gekko japonicus | reverse complement strand
GACAACATCAAAATGATCATGCTTGTTTCCAAGATAAAGTGCATGCTCTGTTGTTGACTGCAGATTGAAGCTTGCGGGATAGGTCAACCATTCCATGGAGTGACCAGCTTTTGTGTGGATGAGGATGTC
>NW_015176466.1:1057819-1059095 GCF_001447785.1 Gekko japonicus | reverse complement strand
GTGCTCACATATTCACTATCATTCCGGTTCAAGTAGTCCTGTAGTTTCTCTGTCAAGTCAGTGTTCATGTGGTGGATGACTTTATTTCTAAGAAGGGAGTGGTTGTCCTCTGATCCTGTCAGGATGTAGCTGATGGCCCGGAAGTAGCAGTTCCCATCACCTTTGGTTTTATACTTCTCTGTGAGATGTTGATGTCATCATTGTCTGGTCCCTCACGTGGTCTTTTGAGTGTCTTCTGCTTCAGGCTGTCATTTGCAGAGTCACTAGGATAATCATCATGGGACTTGGGTGCCTTCCTTGGCCTGAGTCCTGTGGGTCTCTGGGTCAGGTTATAAGTGGGGTGCCCTCGGTATTGGGGCTTCCCAAGAGTAAAAGGCATCACCTCTGGCAACAGAAGGTGGTTCTCTCTGGTTATTGGGGAAGTATCTCTCTTAGTAGGAAAAGACAGCAGCCCCAGAAAGCAAGCCTGGGGGGTTAATCTGGCCTGGAGGGTTTATTCTAGCCTAGGCCAGAGTAACCCCGGGGTTTCTCTGGCTGGGGGGTGAATGGGGGGGGTATTCTATAACCCCTCCGGGGTTATTCTAGGCTAGGCCAGAGTAACCCCGGGGTTACTCTGGCCGGGGGGTTAATCCGGCCTGTTACACCGGTTCTCCCAGATTAGAGTCCGCGCACTTAACCACTACACCAAACTGGAAGGAAAGACAGATCCTAGTCAGGACTATTCTCTATTTAAAGAATCATTCCTTCTTCGTGAGATCACTTAGGGAGGTCTTCAGCCTTGTGTTTGTGGTCACAAACATGTTTTGTAAGCATCTTTTTCTAGTACTCTCAACTGTTCAAGCACTTCCTGATATTTGCAGGAACACTTGCAAAAATGTGGTATTTTCTAGTGGAGCAGAGGAATACTCCTTCGACACTAATATGAAATCTCCCTATGATTTGGTTCTCAGGAGTCACAAGTCACCACGCATGGTTTCTATACAATCCCTGTTCATTTCAATAAATCATGTAAGATCCTTGCTGCTGTGTGATTTCCATTATTTCTCAAGTGCAGAATGCTAGATTAGATATTCTGATCTGGAAAGGATTTTCCTAGACCTTCTTGCCTTTTGAGAATCTACACTAAGCTTCCTGCTTTGCAAAACAGAATGTAATAATAGGATACCGACAAAGATGTAGCTAAAACTACATCATAAACTGCTTCTAAATGGACATTTTCCTCTATCTTTGCTTCCAACTTAGTGTGCTCTTTTGAGGACCACAACTTGGTTCTCCA
>NW_015176466.1:1054718-1057738 GCF_001447785.1 Gekko japonicus | reverse complement strand
AATGCAGTCCAAGTGTGTTAGCACACTGCCTGAATGGGAACATGCAAATTTTTGAAAGTGCCACACACATCAGTACCATTTTCCTTCATCATCCCACACACACACCGTTTTCCCCAATTGGCACTAGAGGGCTTTTAAAAATCAGTAATCGCTATAGCACTAGAACAGTTTGAGTCCAATGGCACCTTTAAGTCCAACAAAAATTAATTTTGGACATGCACATGAAAGCTTATACCCATAATAAATTTTGTTAATTTTAAAGAAGAGCTTGGATTTATACCCCGCCCTTCACTACCCAAAGGTGTCTCAGAGCGGCTTACAAATCCTTTCCCTTCCACTCCCCACAACAGACACCCTGTGAGGTAGGTGGGGCTGAGAGAGCTCTGACAGAAACTGCTCTTTTTTCAAGGACAGCTCTGATAGATGTATGGCTTGCCCAAGGTCATCCAGCCAGGTGCAAGTGGAGGAGTGGGGAATCAAACCCAGTTCTCCCAGATTAGAGTCCGTGCACTTAACCACTACACCAAACTGGCTATCAAAGGCGCCATTGGATCCAAACTTTCTCCTGTTGCTTCAGGCCAACACAGCTACCCACCTGATGCTATAGCACTATAATTCTAGAACAGCAATTTTTATAAAGCCGTCTAGTAGCACGAAAGGGGGAAATGGCAGGTGATGGAGGAAAGCGCACAGAGAACTCCCATGTAGATGCTCCATTGCCAGTGCAAATGCCTCCCCATTTACAGCAACAGTGGATGCAGAACGGAGAATCCTTTTTGTCTAGGTGCAGCCAGACTTAAGTTAGTTTCAATCAGACGATGGTATGACATAATAGAAAGTCAATGATGTTAAGCAAGAAGGCATTCACCTGTAGTATCTTCCTCCGAGTAGTCGAGAAACAGCTTAATTGACTAATCACGTTCTTGTTAGCCTACTTTCCGCATCCGAAAGCTTTAGTGCCAAATACCGAGCAAGTTCTTTACTTTTTAAGCTTGGGATATGATTAGCTTTTCAACTATATTCTACATTTCATTAAAAAAAAAAAAAAACCTCTAAAAGTTGTTAGTTGTCCAATTTCTCGCTGGAAATCTATAGAAGTTCATTTCACTTTGCTAAAGGAGAATTTTTTTCTGAACTAAGATTAAATTGATATATCTAGAGCTTCTGTCATTGTAATATGACATTAGGAGAATAGTCAAACACTGGCTTTGACTCTAAGTGTCCTACTAAAGTACTAGTCTACTGCAGAGTGCTTTTTGATACATCAAAGAAATGGTACTATCTTTCAAACGGCATTCATATTTTCACCTCCTATAATCGCTGCAAAGTAATAGCAGGACTCTAGCATGATCCTTTTTACAGCTTCTAGAAGTCAGTTCTATGAGGGATTGCCTAGGCTTGCATTAGATATTCAGGCTGAAATGAGCCACTGTCTCGGCTCTCCAATCTGCAAAATGCATTCATTAGCTTTTTGTCCTTTTACCCGGCTTTTGGTTTAATCTCTCAGCTTCATCCCTGCAGCCGTCGCTGGGGCTTTGTTAATAGCAGCCCATGGCTTCTGACTCACCCAGATGGAGAACCTTCCACAGTAGCTTGAACACAAAGTTTCAGCATAGGGTTTATGACCAGGACTTGGTGGATGTACGCTGCCAGTCTCCTGGCTTCTCCTTGGGCTATCTTTTCTCTTAAAAAAAAAATTTGGCAATCATATTCTAGGAAACCATTTGTTCTTAAGAAAAGGGGATTCGAACTTTTTCCTCCTGGCTTCTGATCCAAGAATGTTGATGTTCTCGGGTGACAAAGAGCAGAAGAATAGCTTTTTACTGATGGAATGGTAGTACCAGCAAAAGTTATGGCAAGCCTCTACAACTGGACTCGTGATAATGCCTGATACTAGCCCTATTCATGTTACAGTGGACGCATATACAGCCTGCAAGTACATGTATCTAACTGTTTGTAAGAAAGAGCAAACACATGTTCACTTTGCAACTGAAAGCAGGGATGAATACCTGGATACATGTGGGCTTGATATCATGAATGTACATGGGCTGAATGTAACATGACATGTAACTCAGCCCAAGAGGAGGAGGAGATTGGATTAATACCCCACCCTTCACTCAGAGTCTCAGAATGGCTTACAAGCTCCTTCCCCTTCCCCTCCCCACAACATACACCCTGTGAGGGAGGTGGGGCTGAGAGAGCTCTTTCAAGAACTGCTCTTTCAAGCTCTGACAGAACTATGGCTTGCCCAAGGTCATCCAGCAGCTGCAAGTGGAGGAGTGGGGAAATCACACCCAGTTATCCCAGATTAGAGTCCATGCACTTAACCACTACAACAAACTGGCTCTTTAAAAAATCTTTTTTAAAAAAAAATCCCCGGAGGGATATTTTTTATTTTGCAAATACTACAAAAACTACAAAGAAATATTAGAAAAGGGACTACAACTAAGGATAAAGGAAAGCAAACCACACTAAACTAAAACCCCAAGAGGAGGAGATATTTTCACTGTGAGTAAAAATGTTAGTACCATAAGTGTTAATGTCACAATATACTTGTAGAGTTCATGCTTATAACAATTCACTATTTATATGTTATTTTATTAGTTGTTATGAGAGAAATCTCTGATCAGCTTCTTATTCTTCGCTTCAAAATACCATTTTCCAAGTCCTTCTGCCTTTACTTCGGCTTTCTGTCTCTGAAATCGTATACCACTCTGGAAGGTCCTGCACCCTTTTCTGCCGCAGAGTCCTCTTCCGTTCCAGAGGTAGCAGAGTCACTAGACTTCGTTTCTTCCTCTTTGGACTCTTCATCTGTCCCCAGCTGACGTCTCAAAAATTCTTTTGCTTTAAAAGTGGAGTCTATCTTTTCTCTTCTATCATTGATCTTAAAGATGACACCCTCTGGCACCGCCCATCTGTACGATATCCCATTAGTTTGAAGGAAAGAAATTAAGTCCTTGTAATTTTCCCTCTTTTGTCTAATTTCAAATGGAATGTCCTTTAAGGTTTTGATGGTTACA
>NW_015176466.1:1037541-1054325 GCF_001447785.1 Gekko japonicus | reverse complement strand
TCAGTTTTTTTGTAATTTTATCCATTTCAGCCATGAACAGAACTTTTTGTATCCAGTCTTCGATCTCTGGTACTTTTTCATTTTTCCAAAATTGTGCATAAATCATTCTTGCTGTTGTTATTAAGTACCAGAGTAAAGTTTTTTTCGTCGTGTTGACTTCTTCCATTTTAAGTCCCAAAAGCAGAATTTCAGGCGCTTTTTTAAAAGAGCATTTCAGTATCTTTTGCATTTCACTGTGGACCTTTGTCCAATAGTCCACCGCTTTTTCACATGTCCACCACATGTGGTAAAATGAGCCTTCATGTTTTTTACACTTCCAACATTTGTTTGACATATTCTGGTTCATATTTGCAATTTTCTTTGGGGTCATGTACCACCTATACATCATTTTATAACAATTTTCTTTAACATTGGTACAGCCCGATATTTTAATAGAATTTTTCCACAAATATTCCCAGGTTTTGATGGTTACATTCCCATTATCAGTGGAGTTGCAGATGTTGCTTTTAAATGGCATCTCTGGTTTGTCTTCTTGAAAACCTGACCACTATTTCTCCAGGTAGGCTATTCTTTAATGTAATTGGAGTATGCCCTATAGGCTGACTCCATTTCGTTTACAAGTTCATCCGCTGTTAAGCCTATTACTGGAGCGATGATCTCACTAACTACCCTCTTCAGGTCTTCCCAATCCGTTTCAGGAACTCCCTGAAACCTGAGAATCATGTTAGCTTTTTCCACCTGTAGCTGCAAAACTCGATTCTCTTGGCAATTCTGCTTCGTTTCCACATCTCCCATACTCTTCTTCAACTTCTTGCTTGTGGTGTCTATCTCCTTAATTTTCTTGTTTGCCTGCTCCACTTTTTTCTCTGTTTCGTTCAGCTGAAGCTGCTGTGCTGCAAAGTTTTTATTCATCACGCTCAGTTGCTGGTTAATACCATCGAGTTGTTCCATCACTGGCTTGAGCATATCCGCCAGGAGTTTGAGGACATCTGCTCCCTTTTTCGGTTTCGGACTCTGACTGCCCGGCTTCGTTTTAAACTTTCTCTGCTGGGCCGCCATTTTTCCTGTTTTGTTTACAGTTTCTGCTGCTTCCACGCAACTCGGAAAACTCACCAAATGACTTTACAATTCAGATAAGTCTCTCAAAACACTTTCGGTTTACTTCCTCCCCTCTCCCCCTTTGTGTCTGTTAGCCGCTCACTCGAATAAGAGGCGTCCCTATTTGCAATCTCTTTTTTCAACCGCGGGGGGGGGGGAGAGTCATTTTCAAACTATTCCATTTTATTCAGAACTCACGTTCATTGTTGGTCAGTTTCTCTGACCACGCTCGGTTTTACGCCATTCCACTTGATTTCCAGCGCTTGTCCTGGTCAGTCCAGCTTGTGCCCAAAGGCCACTCAGCGACTGGACCGTCGGGGCAGAGGGGAGCCTCAATTCTCCGGCATTGCGCTGTCGAAGAGGCTTCCCCTCAAAAGCCCCCTGGCCTGGAGCCTATCGCAAAGGCTCTGTGGGGGTGTCACTTGAGGTGGCACCCCTCCAGGCTGCTGGTGTGCGATTGTGTACAGGCTGTACATTTGTTCATTGTAACTTGTGAATGAGGCTACTGAGTCAGACCACTGGTCTGTCTACTGGCAGCAGTTCTCCTGGGCCACAAGCAGAGGTGTTACACATCACCGACGACCTGATGCTTTTTTAAAGTAGAAAGGCAAGGCCAAGGCAGTGACTGAACCTGGAACCTTCTGCTCACAAAACAGCTCTTCCACTGAGCTACCATCCCTTTATGCCAAATGCATTTCTTGTAGGGATATAGCCTGGGACGGGCTAGTGGGCGTACCACCTCACCTGGAGCACTGTTCTCTTCCACTTAAGATTTTTCTAAAGTCTTTTAATGACAATCTCCATTTAAGGAACATGAGTTTATTTTCAGGTAAATTTTTGGTTTTAGCACATCCCTTTTTGGCTATCAACCTATGCTCTGTTTACATCCAGGCTAGACTACTGCAGCAGTCTGTACATGGGGCCGCCTTTGAAAATTGTTTCAAAGCTTCAGTCAGCTAAAAATGTGATGGCTAACAGGCACAAAGGGGCCATGGGGGCTCAGAGGTTAAGATGCTGAGCTGCAGACCAGAAGGTCTGTAGGTCGGCAGTTCGAGAACCTAGTGCTACATGATGGAGTGAGCTCCCATCTCTGGTCTCAGCTCCTGCCAACCTAGCTGTTCGAAAGCAAGAAATCGCAAGTGGATACATAGGTACCGCTTCAGTGGGAAGGTAACAGCATTCCGTGCACCTCGGTGTACCACAGAAATATCTTCAGACTGTGCTGGCTCTTCGGCTTGGAAACGGAGATGAGCATTGCCCCCTAGAGTCGGATTCGACTGGCTTTCGAGCAAGAGAAACCTTTACCTTTACCTAACAGGCACAAGCTAAAGGGATCACATCACACCCATTAGAGCGGTTGCTAGTTCCCTTCGGAGAATAGGGTTGTCAGACTCATCAGCTGGCTGGTGGGAGGGAATCTGCCCCCCAAAAGAGGGAGATCCATCCGATGTGCAACAATGTGTCTGCATCACTGCCCACATGACCTGGACGTGACGTCATTACATCCAGGACATCAAGGCGATGCTCTGGTATTTGGGCAAAATTCTATGGTAGAAGCCAAATTTACCATAGAGTTTTTTTCCCCAAATACCAGAGCATCGCCCTGTTGCCCTGTACATGATGACATCACTTACAGGTCATGTGCATTGCTGTGCATCAGATTCGCCTTCCTGGTGCTCTTAGTAGACACGCTGTATGTCGGATGGGCCTCTCTGCTGCTCCTGGTAAATCCCCCCATTCCCTGCTGGTTGCCAGGAAGGACCTGGCAACCCTTTCTGAGCACAATTGGAGAATTGTTTCCCCCCCCCCTTAATGGTCTTGGACTGGGTTTTCCTGGAGGACAGCATTCCCATGATCCCATTGTGGTGATCATCAGAGGCCCTGCTCTATAGGCTTCCTTTGTCAAAAACGTGCACACACACAAAAATGCTTTCCGTAGTAGTGGTACCCAAACTTTAAAATGCCTTCCCCATTTGAAGTTCATCTGATAATAAATGTATGTGCCAGGTGAAGATATTTTCATTCTCCCAAGCCTTTCAGTTCCGTCTTCTTATGGAGTCTGAAAAGTTGTTCTGTTTTTATCATATTCTTTTAAACAGCTCTGTCTAATTTATGCTGGTCCATTTTCAGGTTTCTAATTTTGGAACTGCTGCTGTTTTTTTAAATGTATTAACCCTGAAATGTTTAATCTGCTGAGATTTGAGATGATGATTATTCTAGTTTGTTGCGGGTTCTATTTTACTGCTTTCACCATTTTATTTTTAAATTGCTTATTTTAATGGATATTTACCCTGCTTTTCTCTCCATTGGGGACCCAAAGCAGCTTACAACATTCTCCCCCCTCCATTTTATCCCCACACCAACCCTGGGAATTTAGATTATGCTGTGATGGACCCAGGGTTTGAAATTTGAATGTCCCAGTCCATCCACTACACCACATTGATTCTGTAGTCCGACACACCTGGTTCCACACTCGAATCACTGCCTTATAAGCTGCCTTATTGCTACAAATATTTTCAATACAAAATAATTTTTAAAACTATGGCTTGGACACTCTGACCTGGATGGGCCAGGCAAACCCAATCTCCAAAACTAAACAGGATTGGCCCTGGTTAATATTTGGACAGGAGGCCACCAAGGAAGTCCAAGGTTGCTATGGAAAGGCAAACCACCTCTGTGCATCTCTTGCCTCAAGAACCCTATGTTGTTGTTGTTCAGTCGCACAGTCGAGTCCGACTCTTCGCGACCCCATGGACCAGATCACGCCAGGCCCTCCTGTCTTCCGCCGACCTCTGAAGTTTGCTTATGTTCGTTGCATCTATGACACTGTCTAACCATCTCATCCTTTGCCGTCCCCGTCTTCTTTGACCTTCAATCTTTCCCAGCATCAGGGTCTTCTCCAGTGAGTGCTCCCTTCTCGTTTGGTGGCCAAAGTATTTGAGCTTCAGTTTCAGACCTATGGGGTCACCATAAATCGGCTGCACCTTGATGGCACTTTCCACTACCAGCATGGCTTGGATCCTATGAATGAATTCTAAGCATGCAAAGTAATTTATTCTGCTGAGAATGCTTCCCCTTCCCCTAAAGCCTCTGGTAGTGTAAGATCAATGGTTCCAATGGGCCATTGTGCATGGCAGTCAGTGGGATGACAGCTCTACTTGGGATGCCACTACTTCTTCTTAAATCCTCTGATCATCAGAAAAGTAAAGGCAAAGTTCAAGGAGATCATTAATTTAAATGAATGTGCCTAATTTAGACCACGGAGAATTTGTTTCAGAAATTGATTTCCTATAATTTCATCTCTATGTATTGTATCAAGACACTCATTTACACCTGGCGTGCTGAGATTCTGAGCTAATTGGAATGTTCATAGGCTGAGGGTGCCTCCCACAGTGTGACACCTTCTGAGACCAGGTGAGATCAAGTCTGGTCCCACCAGACCAAGTGAAGTATTGCAGAAGCTGTAACCCCTTGCCCCTGTCAGATATCAATGGTAGTCCCCTTGATATGGGTCCTAGCTGCCCCAGCTAGGCAGGCAATAATTGTGGTTATTGGCTCTTCACCTAGGAGAGCCAGCATGATGTAGTGGTTAAGAATGGCAGAATAATCTGGAGAACCAGGTTTGATTCCCCACTCCTCCCCCCCATGCAGCCTGCTGGGTGACCTGGGGCCAGACACAGTTCTCTCAAAGCTCTCTCAGCCTCACCTACCTCACAAGGTATCTGTTGTGGGGAGAGGAAGGGAAGGCAACTGCAAACTGCTTTGAGACTTCTTAAGGTAGAGTGGGATATCAAAACCTGTTCTTCTTCTTGTCTAGGATAGAAGCATAATGCACTTCACTCTATCCCCTTGTGTCCAGGAGCCAAAATGAATGGTTAGTAGTCATCTGATTTTTTTACAGGTGAGCCTACAGGTAGACACCAAAGGGAAACTGAGGAGGCAGGTTTCATGTAGAAGCTCTATTAGTGTTGGCAAGTCCCCCCCCGGGCCACCAGCTTGGGAGGGGGGTAGGGTTCCCAGATCCATGTTGGGAAACTCCTGGAGATTTGGGGGTGTAGCCTGGGGAGGACAGAGACATCAGTGGGGTACAATGCCACAGGGGGCACCCTCCAACCCATCCATTTTCTCTAGGGGAACTGACCCCTGTAGACTGGAAATGAACTGTGATTCCGGGAGATCCCCAGGCCCCACCTGGAGGCTGGCATCCCTACGCTGTAGCATCCAGGCCAGATTCTCTGCAAATCAGGATGACGAATTGAAGTCCATTCTCAGGGACAGTGCCATTTTACTTTTCATACAGGGAACTTTCAGAATAGATACTCGCCACCTGAAAACAAAGTGCCATGCTAAGCACTTATGCCCATCTAAATCCACCTGAGTAAATGGGTTTAGAAGGCTGCAACTCTGTTTAGAATGACAGTGACAGTCTCAGGTGAGGACTATACCATCTCAGCACATAAACATCTGACTAATTCTAGGCACGTTTCATCTCAGTTTTGCATGGGTTGCAGTTTCTGGGGGGGGGGCAACAGTGGGAGGGCTTCTAGTGTCCTGGCCCCACTGGTGGACCTCCTGCTGGCACCTGGTATTTTTGGCCACTGCATGACGGAGTGTTGGACTGGATGGGCCATTGGCCTGATCCAACACTGGCTTCTCTTATGTTCTTAATGTTTCTGGGGGAGAAAAAGAAACAGACAATGTTCTTGACGTTCTTTATCTTGAAACATCCAGATGGGTTATCAACAAAAACCAAAACCTTTCCAATTTAAGGAAGAATGTGCAACCTAATCCTAAGCAAGTTGACGAAAATAAATCCTAAGGCATTCAATGTGCCTTACTCCTAAATAGGCCTGCATCCTAAAGGACATTCTGTTTCTTCTCCTCCAGTTCAGGACAATGATATGAAACCTTTATAGAATTAATGTTCCACAACATTTCTCTAATTCAGTCCAAACTGGAGATCTGAGCCCAAATTGTAAAGGCTTGAGACAGTGCCATCCATTTGGTTAGGGACTCCGAAGCCTCTCTTGCCTCGCAGGTGGAAACGTTCCCAGATGAGCTTGTGCCTACTCGTCTCTGTCCAGCTGTTTGCAACTAATCATTTGCAAAAATTGAAAAGACACAGAGAGAGAGAGAGAGAGAGAGAGAGAGAGAGAGAGAGAGAGAGAGAGAGCCAGAGAGACGGAGGGAGAGAGAGAGAAGACTTCTCATAGGTGAGCCGCAGCAGGGCAATTAAGACAGTGCGGCAAAGGTACACAGCTGCTCCTAGACAGATACAGTTCCCCTGATCCTATCTCTAGTCGCAATCCTTCTGAGAGATAAGCACCGTGCGAGAACGGCCCGCTGGAGGAAGTACCACGCTGAGAACGTGGTGATCGGAGTGTAGCCTCCCAGCCCCTGTGGTCTGAGATGAGAGACTGGGGGGGGGGGAGGAGAGAAATGGGGAGCATCTCGCAAAGCCAAGCAAGCGACAGAAGTCATGGGACAGATGCAAATCAAAAGACCAGTGCGCGTGAGAGACGGCACTTGAGGGAGGTGGAATCGGAGCAGGCCTGGCATGCTCAGTGGAAAAAAACCTCAAGGGGGAGAGAGCTCTGTTCTCAGAACTATTTTGCTGATAACTTGCAATTTAACTTAATGTGAAATGTTTTAAGGCTTATATTCAGGCATTGTACCCGTGGCCCAGTTGCAGATTCCGATATGAAATTTAGGGAGAGTGGCCTTTTGAAAACTCAGATTCTCCCAGACTTTCTTTTGTATATGTGTCATGTGCTTATTTCTGTAATCACCCTAGACTTGGCTCAGGGCAATATCCTACTGGCTCTGGTTATAATTAAGGTGTGCATGTATATTCTGTATGCTTTTAAAAAGAAAAGTCCTCAGACTTCTATGCTTAGAATAGTCCGAATTGTGCACAAGAGAACGGCATGCTGTGAAAATAATCAAGTATGCAGAACAAGGGTATTTCTTTAAATATTTATACCCTGTTATTCTTCCCAGTGGAGGGCCAAAGCCATTTATGGCATTCTCCTCTCTTCCATTTGACCTTCTCAACAACACCCTCGTGAGGTAGGTTAGTCTGAAAATGGCTGGCCCAAGATCTCACAGCAAGCTTCCATGGCAAGGTGCAGATTCGATTCGGGGTCTCCCAGATCTTAATCCAACTCATCTCTAACCACCAAGCATGGTTTGTACTTTAATTTGTTTGTAAAACTATTTATTTATTATTTATTATTTGACTTTTACCCCACCCTCCCGCCGAAGCGGCTCAGGGCGGCTTACAACATTAAAAACCAGTAAAACAATATTTCTAAAACAATCTATACACAGCATTAAAATTGAGAATTACATATAGACAAGGGGTGAGGGGAGAATTTATGCAAACTGTCTCCAGACATCTGGGGGGGACGCCATCCCCCCGGGTGAGGTGTGGGAGGGCGGGGCCTGGAGCTCCCTGCTGGTGCCCGCTGGAGGTCGCCGCCGGCTGTGGGGAGGACACACTTCCGGTGATGTCAGGGGGTGTGGCATATGCTAATGAGTTATGCTAATAAGTCCCCCTAGCTCTTTTTCTACGAAATGACCCCTGATTGCCCTAGATAGCAGCTGACAGAAACTGAAGTTCTCAGAATGCTAGACAGTGAGTGTAGGCAAAGTTCTGCCTTTGTATAGTGAAGTCCTAGAAGACTACGGAATGGTCATTTCCATTGGCTAGTTAGACTTCGTTATGGGTACAATCCAGTTAAGTTAAGACCTAGCATCACACCCTCAATTTCAGTGGAAGAATGAAGGGTGTCAGTGATTATTCAGGCACTGGATTCCTGTTGAAGAAGAAGAGATTGGATTTATACCCCACCCTTCGCTTGGAGTCTCAGAGAGGCTTACAATCGCCTTCCCGTCCTCTCCCCACAACAGACACTCTGAGAGGCAGGTGGAGTTGAGAGAGCCCTGAGAGAACTGCTATTGAGAGAACAGCTCTGAGAGAACTCTGACTGACCCAAGGTCACCCAGCAGCTCCATGTGGAGGAGTGAGGAAATTAAACCCGGTTCTCCAGATTCAGAGTCCCCTACTCTTAACCACTACACCATACTGGCTCTCTTTCCTAACTAAGGCTGCAGTCTTAAGGACTCCCCCCCCCCTTGTGAGTAAGCCCCATTGATGAACATTTGGCTTTCTTCAGAGTGGACCTGCTGGGGCTCACTCCATAATAGTGGAGTCCAAAGAAGAGTTTGCACCCATCTATGCCGTCAAGTTCAATGGACTTTGGAGGGTGTAACTTGGCTCAGGATTGCACAGGTCACCGGGATTTCCTCTACAATATCAACCTGAATGGCGAACAAAATAGAACGTGTGTCGATAACATTTGTTTGCTTATACTCCCCTGGCTGACTTCTTAAAGAAATCACGTGTGCTGGCTTTTTTGTGCGGTGCTGTAGCCAAAAAGGAACAAAGGAGTTTGCTTTGCTCAAAAGAAAGGTCTCTTATTCTGCAGCGTTCCTCTAACACACTGGGGGGTGTGAACCATTCTCTTCTTTCCCTTAAGATCTGGAAGAACAGCCCTTATTTATGAAACTATCTGGCTACCCGAAGAAGAAATTAATCAGAGGTAAAGCATAAATTGGAGGATATTTTATACCGCTTGACGTTAGTTCATCGCCCAGCTTTTAGGGAGCCGTTTTTCATTGGGACTGCACTCCTTTTCACAGCGACTTGAAAGAGTGCCCTTCCTCTACCTCTGCTTTGCTTTGCGAGCCTTTTCATCTCTTTTTCTACCTTGCTGGAGGCAGGATTAGGGCACTTCACCTTTGACCAGATGGGCAGATGAGCATCCATCCTCTGGAGTCAGGACTAGGGCTCTTCAGTAGATCTGCTCTTCAGCAGTACTGAACTGTGACCCTTGTCTGCTCTTCAAAGGCTAAATACATAAACTCAAGTCTCCGTTTGGTGACTGGCTTGGGAGCCCAAATTCTTCCTTCATCCCAGGTCTCTGACTCAGCAATACAATGGCCCACCATGCCTGCTGACCAGCTAAAGAAGAAAGCCTTTGTTTGGGGGGGGTTTTCCCTTGGATAAATTGGTTCTTCTTGGGTACTGCCTAAAACATTAGTGCTTTTTCTCACCGATTCTTGTTTCTTCTGCACTACACACATACACACACACACTAATACTTGTCATAAATTCTGTCGTTTATTGAATGCAACTGCCTACCCAAACATGAAATGTCTTATACTCCAGACACTTCCGGGTGTCCTGGCTTTCCTTGGAAACCATCAAAGAGCACGATCCTACAGCTGCTCTAGAGTACTGGCCATCTTGTAGGACTGATACTACAACAAGGAAAGCTCACCTGATGTTTAAGCTATAAAAAAGACCAAATTAGGCTTAACACGTTTAAACTATTTCCCACAGAAAAAGTAAATAATGCAAAAGTTAGATCCTGGCTATTCTTCATCCAGGGCATTCTGAGTCTACCTTTTGTATCAAGCTAGCTGTCATATTGAGATTCCATGATCAGATTCCCCAGTGGTTAATTTAGCTTCAAATCCAACAGAAGGAGGGCCTGAAACAGATCAAAGCTACTGTGCTGAGGAAGGGGCTTAGCCAGAGGTCATTTCGGGGGGGAACGTGGGGGAATGCAGTCCCCCCGGGTGAGGTACGGGGGGCGGGGCACATGACGAAGCCCCGCCCACTGCTTCCGGCCGCCCCGCTTCCAGCCCTCATTCAGCCAGGAGGAGGCAGGAGAAGAGGGAGGGTAAGTTGCTTCCTCTCCACCTCTCCCCACCCCTGCCTGCCTGGGGCCAGGGAGGGCCTTGGCGGGGCTTCCTCGCACTCCCGCTGGCCTTGCAGGTCCACCGCTGGGCCCCTGATGTCAGGGGGTGTGGCATATGCTAATGAGTTATGCTAATGAGTTCCCCTAGCTCTTTTTCTTCGAAACGACCCCTGGGCTTAGCTCTTTGCCACACTGCTATTTCCCTCATTGCAATCATTGTACCTATTGGTGGCTCTCCACACGGCTGCTATCTGAGGGCCAATTGCATATCAGGAAATCTAATCACATGTCCCAGCATGATCAGCAGTTGAACCTGTGTTCAGTGTGGCAAAATAAATATTTCCCATATCTTTACAAAAGCGTTTTGTTTTTTTTAAAGAAAACATTAGTGATGGTGCCGAAGTCCTGGACTTCCTTCTTCCCTCCATATCTACCTGTCTTTTTTTCCCGCCTGTCTTGTCTTCTTTCCTGCTTTATTGTATCCCTGTCCAGCCTCTTGTGGATTTAACCCTGCCCACGGATTGACCTTCTTGCATTACATTTATAAGGGCTCCCATCCTAAATTCTTCTGAGGATCACCTGTGGATCTGTAACCATGCAGGACCCTTCTGAATTTAATCCTGATCCTGCCTGAATGTGTGCTATCTCCTATCTGCATATAGCTACTTATGGTCTTATATTAATATGCACATGGCGTAGAATCTGGACAGCATAACATGGCCGAAATACAGGTGAGCAGCCATGGTGATCTGAAGCAGTAGAACAAATTTAGAGTCCAGTGGGGCACCTTTAAGACCAACAAAGGTTTATTCGAGGTATGAGCTTTCATGTGCAAGGCATACTTTTCCTAATACATTGGGATGGTGTGGAAGATTCATACTTATAGGCAGGGAAAATAACATGTAACATGATGAAGTTTAAGGTATGCAAAGTCCAAAACAACAAGCTAAGGTTATAAGGTCAACAGGTATAAAGCAATAAGTATGTCCGGATAGCAGATAAATGTCCAAAGGTGTCTTTTCTCATTGTGGGAAGCAAACTGAGAATCTCCATTCTGATTCTGTTTGCTCCCCACAATCAGAAAAGACACCTTTGGACATTTATCTGCTATCCGGACATACTTATTGCTTTATACCTGTTGACCTTATAACCTTAGCTTGTTATCTTGGACTTTGCATACCTTAAACATCATCATGTTAAATGTTAATTTCCCTGTCTATAAGTCTGCACGTTACACACCATTCCAGTGTATTTGAAAAAGTGTGTCTTGCACACGGAAGCTCACACCTTGAATAAACCTTTGCTGATCTTAGAGTTGCCACTGGACTCTAATTTTGTATTATGGCCTAAATACCTACAGCTCTAAGCTTTGCTCTGTAGCTACTGGTTCACTGAAGGGCCAATGATGCCACAGATCCATCTGTAACCTGGAGGCCTCTGTCTTACCAAGTTAACCTTGCACAACCTGCACTTGTTGGGAGAAACCTAGCTCAGTAGTAAAACACCTGCTTTGATGGCAGAAAGCCCTAGGTTCAATCCCGGTGTCGCCAGCTGTGCAAACCCTTGATTGATCCCCTGGAGAGCTGCTGCCAGTCAACGTAGGCAACCCTGGGCTAGATGAAATGACAACTTGACTCAGTATATGGCAGTTTTGAGGTATGTATGAATGAAACATTGAGCATGCACAGAGGCTATGGTTTGCTCTGTTTTGGATTCTCTAGTCCACTTGAATTTTTGGCAGCCCAGAACTGGCTTAATCTGGGATCTGGCAAGACATTCTAGGTTTTATCTCCTAGCCTGTCTTCCTTGCAGTTTTGCTCTGAAAGTGTCAGTATCCAGACTGAACAGGACTGGAAGACTTCTTTTTGTAGGTGTTCACACACACACACCCCTCATGTTACTGAGATATACTATACACATACAGATGTGTGCAGGTGTGTGTGTGTGTTTTAATCTCACAGGCAGTTTTGTATCAGAGAAATGTCCTTTTTTGATTTGGAAATAATTTCTGTAAAAAATAATGGCCATGATTCAGTAGCTTGGATAGCTTTTATTTTAAAAAATACTCTTTTGGAGTTGTTGCCTTTTTTTTAACCAGTGGAATTCTGATACCAGACATTCTGCTTAGCTGACATCCACTGGGAAAGTGATGACACCATTAAATATTTAGAGGTTTGAAAACCACAAGAACTACTGTATATAACCAGATTGGATCGACTTTTTAACTCTTTTGATTAATAATGAATAAAGCCTCGGATATGTGAATTGGTTGAGTGCTAACCTGTTAACAAAAGAAATATAGGGGATGAATGCTAACATTTCTCATGAGTTATTCCACTTAACACATTGTCCAAACAAAACACACACACACACAGAGAGAAAATAATTGTCCTCAGCCTCATCTATTCCAGATTCCATTAATGATTGATGACTACCTAATGTTTCTCTGTTTCTTGATATAGATATGTATTTTGATCGTCTATCTTTCTGACACCGACATTTCCCCTGTTATTTGCCTCCCTCTTATCCAAAAGGGGAAATGGCAAATTCAACAGATCTAGTTCTAGGAATTTTATTTGTATAGTCTCTAAGGGAGCGATCTTAAACCCTGTTGCTTGAATGGCTTAGGATCCCATCTAAGCTATACACTAAATTGCTGAGTGGTCAGGTTAGAACAGATAAAAGGAAGTCCTTCTTCACCCAAAGAGTGATTAACACATGGAATTCACTGCTACAGGAGGTGGTGGCGGCTACAAGCATGGACGGCTTCAAGAGGGAATTAGATAAGCACATGGAGCAGAGGTCCATCGGTGGCTATTAGCCACAAGGTATAGATAGGGACTCTGGGGCAAGTGATTCTCTGTATTCTTTTTGCTTGGGGGGGGGGGGGTTCAACAGTGGGAGGGATTCTAGTGTCCTGGCCCCACTGCTGGATTTCCTGATGGCACCTGGTATTTTTGGCCACTGTGTGACAGAGTGTTGGACTGGATGGGCTATTGGCCTGATCCAACACTGGCTTCTCTTATGTTCTTAGGGCTGAGATACTCTGGCGTAAC
The DNA here is from genome assembly GCF_001447785.1 of Gekko japonicus. NCBI lineage: Eukaryota > Metazoa > Chordata > Lepidosauria > Squamata > Gekkonidae > Gekko > Gekko japonicus. The sequence goes on along the minus strand of NW_015176466.1, from coordinate 1,041,403 downwards.
GTGAAGGTACTGGCAATCCACTGGTGCCATGACATACTGATGCCCTATAGGGCCAGCAGAGAATCAGATAGCATCAAGGACACATTGGAGGAGAAATGGAGCTTGCTAAGTGTCCTAAGCCTGCCACCAGCATAACATTATGACAGGTCAAGGGAAACAATATGATGCATGAATGGATGGAGTCACTCCACAATTGCAGAGGAAATCATCACCCGGTAGGTAAGCTTTTGATCTACAGTTCTCACTGATTCACCAAAAGGGTAGCAGAGCACAGAGCCTTAAGATGTTACTGCAGAGTTTGTGACAATACATAAAATCATAGAGCTGGAAGGGCTCTCCAGGGTCATCTAGTCCAACCCCCTGCACAATGCAGGACATTCACAAATACCTCCCCACACATATCCCAGTGACCCCTGTTCCATGCTCAGAAGATGACAAAAATCCTCCAGGATCCCTGACCAAACTGGCCTGGAGAAAATTTGCTTCCTGTCCCCAAAGTGGTGATCAGCATTTCCCTGGGTGTGTAAGAAAGGGCCACAAAAACTAAGCACTGATGCAAAACTTCCTTCCCTCCCTCTCACAATCTGCCTATGTTCACAGAATCAGCATTGCTGTCAGATGGCCATCTAGCCTCTGCTTAAAAACCTCCAAAGAAGGAGAGTCTACCACCTCCCAAGGAAGCCTGTTCCCCTGAAGAACTCTCAGGAAGTTCTTCCTAATGTTTAGCTGAAAACTCTTCAGATTTAATTTCAACCTGTTGGTTCTGGTCCGACCTTCTGGGACAACAGAAAACAACTCCACACCATCCTCTATATGACAGCCCTTCAAGGAATTGAAGATGGTTATCATATCTCAGTCATCTCCTCTCCAGGCTAAACATACCAAGCTCCTTCAACCTTTCCTCATAGGACTTGGTCATGGAACAGCAACCTCTGCCCAGTGTGAGTGGGCAGCCTCCTGACCCCACCCTCAGTACCAGGCCTTCACTAATGTTAGCAGTGTGAGAAAAATGGGAAGGGGCAGAGGCATCAATAGTGATGCTCTAGAATTTCCCAATCTCTATGTTATTTATCATATAAATTGGGGAAATGTCTAGAGCACCCCCCAGAAGTGATGTCACAGTGTTCAACAACCCCACCCCTCCATCCAGTAGTGAAGTTACTTAAGGCTAATGTTCAAGAGATTCCCTTAATCTCTATAATAAAGACCATAGAGATTGTGAGAATTTCTAAAGGGGCATGGAGGAAGTGATGTCCTCTCCTAAACTCCACCTTCCCCAGAGGCTGCCTCAAAAAATCATATGAGATTTGCTGGAGATGTGTTGGCGACCCTAGCCAACACCCATTGTTGGCCTTGCAAGTCTAGTCTGAGCTGAATCAGGTTGCCAGGTCCCGCCTCCCCCAACCGACAGCAGTCCCACCCTCCAGAACATCCATTTTCTCCAGGGGAAATGATCTCTCTAGTCTGGAGATCAGCTGTAATTCGAGGGGATCCCCAGGTCCCACCTGGAGGCAATGCTCCCCCTTAAGCTGTGGAGTCCTATGAGCAAAAATTCTACTTTGTGAGCTACTGGCATTAAAGTTGTGAGCAGTTGATTTGGTTACTGCATAAACTAGTTTGCTCTGGAGCCCTCGTTCCTGAGCTAAGACAAAAATGTGTGAGCCGGAATCTAAAAAACTGTGAGCTAGCTCATACTAACTCAGCTTAGAGGGAACACTGTGGAGACTGGCATCCCTAGAGCTGAGCAACCCCTGAAGGGCTGACAGAACTTCTGGGGCTGGTTGTTGCTTGCTCCTGGCTGCTGGCAGCCCTCTGAGGCAGTGGCCCACCAGGGCCTTTCCCCATAAATTAAATGGCCAGTCCATCCTTGGGTCATAGCTCTGTTGCTCTCCAACCTGCACCTGCATTCCTTTGCCCAATCGGTAACCACTTCCCTGTGTAAGTCTACAACAGATATTCTGCGGCAGAGGGGAAGAACACTCGACTGAATCCAACTATCGAAGGCTCAAACCACATTTTTTGTTGTTGTCAGACTGTTTCATGAACTGGTCTTTCTTACCACATTATCTTCAACTGTCATTAAAAATGAGAGAGGGAGAAGAGGAAGGAAGGTGAGAAAGCATATCAGCATTTGTTTTCTTTTCCATCTGGGATTATGTGACAAAATGATCTCCTGCCTCTAATCAATTTTCCCCCCTTTCCCCTATCTTTTGCATTTTCCTGCAGTACCATTTGCAAGTATAAGCGAGAGATCCTTCAGAGATAATCTGGCGATTATTACAAATTCAACCTCGGACGCTGCAGGCATTAAAAGATGAAAATTGCCTAAAGTCCACTGTTGTACAACAAATCCATACCTCTGGACTCCTGTCCTGAGGTGAAAATGCAAACAGGAGAGATATTTAGAATCATTTTGACAGTTCATAAAATTAAGCAGGGATTAGGGAGCATTTTTAAAAAAAAAAGAGAGAGAGAGAGAGAGAATGCCATAGGGCCCACGCAATGTTAATCACATCTCCCTTCAACAGGTAATACACGGCAACAGACCATTCGGTAGAAGACAAGAGGAAGGAAAGTCATATTCCTATATTTCCCACTGATGGCAACCATGGAGCTGATTTAATGATGGAGCCTGATTTAAATATCTGAATAGTTTAGGGGATATGCCAGTGTGCTATATGCAGACCACAGCTTATATATCAAAAGAAGAAAGGACCAAATGGAGTCTCACCACCATTCGGTGTATATGCATCCGATTGATACACATCTATCAAAAACACAGTTATCTAGAATCACGCATGTACACAGTTTGTGGAGGTATGTTTCTGTGCCCCCCCCCCCCAGTCCTCATGGTTTTCCTGCCACTGCTACTCCTGCAGTTTCTGCAGTGGAATTCTTTTTTGGTGGTGGTGGGAGCTGGTGGCAAATATTTCTAATAAATAACAAAGAAATGACCCAAGCATTAAACAAGAGTGGTTCTACAGCAGCCAGTCTGGTGTAGTGGTTAAGTGTGTGGACTCTAATCTGGGAGAACCAGGTTTGATTCCCCACTCCTCCACTTGCACCTGGCTGGATGACCTTGGGCAAGCCATAGCTCTGATAAGAGCTGTTCTTGAAAAAGTTTCTGTCAGAGCTCTCTCAGCCCCACCTACCTCACAGGGTGTCTGTTGTGGGGAGGGGGAGGGAAAGGAGTTTGTAAACTGCTCTGAGACTCCTTTGGGTAGTGAAGGGTGGGGTATAAATCCAATATCTCCTACTCTTCTTCTTCTTCTAAGCAGTTGACCTGGTGTTGTAAGCCTCTCAAAAATATGAGGCTGAGATTTGACCAAGATTATCTACTGAACTTTATAACTGACTAGGGTTGCCAGCCATCTTCTGTCAACACCCAGTTGGTATTGGGCAGTGATGATGGTTTGGTGCAAGCCGTAGCTCTGATAAGAGCTGTTCTTGAGAAAGAGCAGTTTCTCTCAGCCCCACCTACCTCACAGGGTGTCTGTTGTCGGGAGGGGGAGGGAAAGGAGTTTGTAAGCTGCTCTGAGACACCTTTGGGTAGTAAAGGGCAGGGTATAAATCCAATCCCTTCTTTTCTTCTTCCACGTCGTTTAGGTAATCCAGAATGACTAAGAGAGAGAAAGGCAGAACAGGAAGTGAACTGTTACATACTCATCTTTTAAATGAAGACACCTATATCACACTAGGGTTGCCAAACCCCCCCCCCCCCGGTTTGGCAGGGTTCCTCCACTTTTTGGAGGCTTCTACCCGCGGGTGGCCAGCGGGCCTGCGGGGGAAGCCCCTCCCCCAAGCCCAAGCCCCCCCGTCACCCCTCTCCCTTCTCTCTTGAGAAGGGCTCCTTTAACTGCAG
>NW_015176466.1:997369-1037458 GCF_001447785.1 Gekko japonicus | reverse complement strand
CCCCCAAAGTCCCCCACTGGGGGGGGGAAGATAGCACGTGGCAACCCTATATCACACAGGGATGAGCAAATTCCCCTGGCCCTATTCCACCATCATTTATCTGGGCCTGTTCACAAGTTACAGTGAATGTGCGTACAATCAATGTACAGTGTACGCTTTTTTTATACATGTATTGAGTAGTTCTCATATTACGTCCAACACATGTGCAGTTGAATGTGCGATATAAACCTCATGTCTATCTAAGTAACAGTCCCTGGTTTCAAATGCAAAGGGAACACATGCTGGGTCTTTTTTAAACAACAGAGGTAGGCACATAACTTGCAGGATGTAAATGCATTCACTGTGACATATAAATACAGCTTTTGTTTACATGCAGGTCAAATTTCCATTTCTCTGATCTTCTACTCCTTCCTTCCTTCCTTCCTTCCTTCCTTCCTTCCTTCCTTCCTTCCTTCCTTCCTTCCTTCCTTCCTTCCCACAATGCATATCTGAATACGTATTTTAAGCTGGAATACATGTTATTTGAGATGACATTTCCTAAGTTTGGCTGAATGAATCATGCAGCAAAATAGTGCTTCTTCTCCAAGGTTGGATTTATTGTGTACGAGAGTGTTTTGGATGGGATGCAACACGCTTTGGTCTCAATCAGTTGCTGTGCCCCTGATGGCTGGTGATATCATATCAAATACACACACATAGATAATTGTTCTGTCAAGGTCAGCATTGTCTACTCTAACTGGTAGTGCCACTCCAGTATCTTTAGTGGAGGTCTTTCACATCAACTGCCTCAGCCTACAAACAACTGGAGATGGCAGGGACTGACCCAAGGGGGGGACCTTTGGTGTGTGAAGCAGATGTTCTACCACTGAGATGTTCTACCACTGAGACAACTGATGCCTATTCTGTAAATAAACAGGTATCAAATAATCATTTCAGGGATAATGAGAGAAGCAAAAAACTGCAGTTGGTGATCTACTTTGACAAATGGACAGAAGGAATTAAGTGGTGGAGGATTTTGAGAGCACGTCTAACATCACAGGGCAGTTCCTTCTACTCCCACCTCTTCAGAATGGCTGAAGTTGGGCTATGCTGGCTCTTGCCTTTATACAAGAAGACAAGAAAAGACTGCTGCAGTCAGTACAGGCAAGTCAAGTTTTATGTGAGAATTTCTACAATTTTAATGGTCAATGATAATAATATATCTAGCATCAATCTTGAGGCTTTAGGCAAATTCATCTGTGCTATGAATAATTATTATTGCAGAGCAATTAGTAAGGCATTAATCAAACACTTTTAAAAGTGCAAATAATATTTCTTTTGCAAGAGCAGAAATATTGGATTTATCTTTCTGGGCCATTTTTAAAAGCCTGCTCAAATCACCAATTAGCAATTCATTCGAGCGGTCATTATCCCATGCCAGGGACAGTTCCTCGTCTAAATTGACAACCACTGCCTCCATGTGATGGACACAGAACCACCATGGGATAAAGCTTTTGGTCTAGCAGGCTCCTGCCTGTGTGCAAATCATGCTCAGGCCCAGGGCTGCTGGTGCAGACCGGTGAACTGTCTACTCCAGCACCCTGCTTCTCCAAGGGCCCCAGAAGACCCATAGCAGAAGCCCTGAAGCCCAAGGCTCCCTCTGGTACCTCCCCCCAGCAATTAGCATTCAGAATGATGCTGTCTCTGGATGCTGAAGGTCCCGTTTAGCCCTCTGGGCTAATAGCCATTGATGGACATGCTGTCTATGGATCTGATGAGTCCCGTATTAAAATGATCTAAGCCTCTGCCCATCCATACATCCTGCAGCCCTGAGCTCTAAAAGATTATTACAGGATATGAGAAGTATGTACTTTTGCCTCTTCTAAACCTATTGTTCATCCAGTTCATTTGGAAGACGGTGGGGGGAAAAAAATTCATTCATGCCTCTACCCTAGCCTCTTAATAGTCTTTTACCTAAACTGAAAAGGCCCAAACCACTTAGCTGGGAAAGTACTTGATTTGTTTGATCATTTTTAAGGGATGCCAGCAGTGTTCCCTCTAAGCTGAGTTAGTGTGAGCTAGCTCACAGCTTTTTAGCCTCTGGCTCACACTTTTTTTTTTCTTAGCTCAGGAAGGCTGGCTCCAGAGCAAACTGATTTATGTAGTAGCCAAATCGCTCACTCACAACTTTAATGCCAGTCGCTCACAAAGTCGAATTTTTGCTCACAAGACTCCACAGCGTAGAGGGAGCATTGGATGCCAGCCTCCAGGTAGTACCTGGGAATCCCCCAGAATGACAGCTCATCTCCAGACGACAGAGATCAGTTCCCCTGGAGAAAATGGATGCTTTGGAGGGTGGACTCTGTGGCACTGAACCCCACTGAGGTCCCTGTCCTCCCCAGGCTCCACCCCCAAATCTCCTGGAGTTTCCCAACCAGGACCTGGCAACCTTACCCCCTCAACTCCTGCCGGTGACCAGCGAGGACCCGGCAAGCCTACTAGTTGCCCTCTTTTGTGCCTTCCTAGCCCTAAAATATTCTAGCAGGGATTAATATATTTTAAGGATTCATCATCTCTTTCATTCACTTCAGTGTATTATTCCATCCACCCACCCGGAAACTTTGAAGCAGGGCAGTCACAATCACAAACAGGTAAATAAAAATAAATTCAACTCCGTATCTTATTCAGGGTAATATGTGAGTGTGAAATGAAAATGAAATGAAAACTGGGAAATGCATATTTGACTTAGCAGCGACATTACCAGGTCATCACAAAATTTAAATTTTAAAAAACCACATGTGGCATAAATGGTCATTGAGAGGCAGTCGGTTTGAGAAAAGAGAGAAAGAGAATAATTTGGCAGCTACAGATTGGGGGTGGAATGGTATTAGAAGAAGGTAAATACACAATAGATTTAGCACATTAATCCTATTAATTCTGTTGTTTTAACATGACACCAATTTTTATAGATGCATTTATACCCCAGTTTTCTCCTAAAACAGTGACTCAATGTGGCTTATGTACAAAACATGCAAAACCCCCACAATTTAAAGAGGTATATAAGTGGATACTTAGGCCAGTGTTTAATAAGCACATTATTGGGTTAAAAAAATCATCCAGGGCTGACACTAGTTATGGTAGCACGGCTCATAAAGGGGTAACTTAAGATAGGACTACCAGGTCTCCTGGGTTGGCAGGTGACCTCCAATCAGCAGCCCTCTCCCCCCAGGGCCACTCTGCCATTGCTGGTAAGGTGGTGGCATCACTGCTGGTCACTGCAATGATGTCACTTCTGGGTCACCCCGGAAGTGGTGTCCCCACATCATTGGGGTGTCATGACATCACTGGAGAGCCCCTTTCCTTGCCAGTAAGTTTCCTACTGGTTGCTAGCCTAAGACCTGAAAGCCAAGATACTTTTTGCTCATGCCCAAGGCTCAAACATTTGTACAAGGCTAGGCTTAAATTACATGCATGAAGGGGAGAGGAAGATGCTCAGACCAGGTCTTACTCAGGTGGCTTGTATGTTCCCAGTGTCCTCCCATCTTTGTGCCTTTGGACAGACCCAATTGTAAGCAACCTGTAAGCAAGATACTCAGCTACTCAGGTAATGGTCTTGTTCAGCTGGCTCGGATGTTCCTCATCCTGATCAAACAATAACCTAAGGATGAACACATGGTTACCTGTGGTTCTTACCAAATGCCCCCAAAATCTGACAGGCAGCCTTGCAGAAATTCTGTGGCCTGTACGTATTCAGAAGAACTGGGAAACACCAGTGTGATAGAGTGGTTATATTAGGATTTAGGAAGTTTGGGTTTAAACACCCATTCTGTCATGGCTGACCTTGGGGCAAAGTCTCAGCTTAAGGTAGATGGGAGAATAAAGTGGAGGACACTCTAAGTTCCTTGAAGGAAGAGTTAGATATTGTGACAGACAGAGAAAAGTCACCTGCTGTTGTTTACGCCCCAGTCATCTCGGTGTTTGCTGTACCAAATAGATCTGCTATTGATGGTGGATCACTTTACCCATCAGATAGGGCCCCTATTAAACACTTGTTGCCGTTCCCTCTGAAACTGTGTCCTTGATCTATTTCCTCATCTTCTTTCCCCATCGCTACCTGCCAGGTAGGGTTGCCAGCCTCCAGATAGTAGCTGGAGATCTCCCAGTGTTACAACTGATCTCCAGGGAACAGATATCAGTTCATCTGGAGAAAATGGCCACTTTGGAAGTTGGACACTATGGCATTATGCTCCAAAACCTGCCCTCCTCAGGCTCCACCACCAAAATCCCCAGGTATTTCCCAATCCAGAGCTAGCGACCCTACTGTCAGGGCGGTGGGGGGGGGATAGACCTGACTTCTGGATTGAGAATGGCAGGCCTGGACTCCCACTGAAAATAATGAGCAATAGTCCGGGCCTCTGGACTTCAGAGACTAGGTCTACCATCTGTTATAGGGATCCCAAGTCACCCCCGGGGGGCGGGGAAACCCCCGCCCCAGAGGCCCGTTCCCCGGCGCCGCCGGATTGGGCCCTGGGGGGAACTCCTCCCTGACATGCGCGTCACCGGGAAGTGACGCGGGCATGCCGGGCATGCTGGGGCGGGGCCACGGCTATACAAGGGAAAACTCTATGGTTTTCCCTTGTACGGTTGTGGCCCCACGCCCAGCGTGCCCGGTGTCATAACGTCACTTCCTGGTGAGTCCCCCGCCGCCAAGGTAAGTTCCACTTAGCAACCCTAATCTGTTAGTTAGAACACACATCCCACCCAGTGGGTCTATAGTGCATTGAACCATTACACATGTAAAGACTATTATTTTCAGTCGAGGTAGACCTGGATTTTGGAGTCCGGAGGCAAGGTCTTTGCATTGAAAACAACAGCTCTTTAAAATTTAAGTGGCTGATTCACAACAGACCATCTGTGAACAGCGGAAGGCCTCTCGATCTAAACCCAGATATGTCCAGTATTTGTTGAGACAAGAATATCAGAAAGCATGAGGAGTGCCTTTTGCAACAGCAGATCGCAATAGGAACTATTGGACGGTGTATATCAGGTAAGCAGTGTTCTAATTCAGAGGGGCATGAGATGAAGCATCAGACAAAAGCTGCTCTTTGGAGACTGTTACCTCATACTCATCCTTCTTGCCATTTCAATTTATATCTTTGTCATTATGTCTTGTATGAAACTGCCTTACTTCCATCTGGGCAGTAGGTTTATAGAGTGATTAACGGGACCATCAAAAAGGTCTTCTTTGACAATGGGGAAAGTTACCCATCCTTGAGCAGAGATGGTGCTCAAGAGAAGAATTTAAAAAAAGGAATCGTGTTTTCTTTAGGAAGCATGCAAGGCCTCTGAATAATTAATTGGGGTCCTTCTAGGAGTGTATCAAAAGTCTTAATAATATAACCATTGATGCAAATCAGGAAGGGGGGAAATATGTTAAATCGTGCTAATTGATTCTCCAAATTCTAGGAGGAGGACTCATGTTATTGATGGAGTCCTAAGCAGAGTTACACCCTTGTAACACAGCAACCCTAAGCAAGTCTACTCAGACTCTGATTTGAGCTTACATCCAGAAAAGTGTTCTTAGAACTGTACTGAAAGCCCATTGACTTCAATGAACTTAGAAGTGTGTAATTCTGCTTAGGAGGGCATTGTTAGGGTACAATCCAGCCACACTTAAAACAATTTTCAGTCACATTGTTCTATTCTTTAGCAGAACTGATTTAAACATGCGCTCAAATTCCACCCCATCCCCTCCCCCAATCCCTACAATTTGATGATGAATTCTACCCCCTTAGTACAGGGGGATGTGGAAAGGCATCGTATAGCCCAATCTTGTCAGACCTCAGAAGCTAAGCAGGGTCCCTGTTTGGATGGGAGACTACCAAGGAAGACTTTGCAGAGGAACACAATGGTAAACCACCTCTGCTTCTCCCTTGCCTTGAAAACCATAGGTGGTCGCCATAAGCCAGCTGAGACTTGACAGTACCTTACACACAGACACACCTTTTGTCTAGCATTTCCTTTAAAAAAAAACACTCAGAACATTTGGACAGCTCTCTGATTTTGCTGTCACAGAAATGGTGTATGTTTCTCTAGCCAGAAAATTCCTTTAAAGCTTCATGGTAGACTGAACCTGGCAGTATATTAATTTCGGAATGTTCCTAATGCGTTTTAGTTCAACATACGGCCTAGAGGTATGAGCACTGGTTGCCTGACAGAGAAGTCCTGAGCTAAAACTTACTGTTCATTTGAACAAAACCAAGTCTCATTTTTACCACATATTTCCCAAAATGCTGGATTAACTCTTTGGTGTACTAATTATTTATTAAAGTGAATTAATATTGCAACAATGAGAAGCACCATCATAGTGGGTATCTGTTTTTTTTTTATGATATCCTAGACAGTGTTCTTCTTATCAGGATTCTTCTTGTAGTCTTAGAAGTTTTATTTGATGCAGTCCATGCACTCAAACTTAGAAACAGACACTCCCACCAGCATCTGGACTAGCATCATTTTTCAAAATTGTCTGTTTAACACACTCTCTCTATTTGAATGAAACAGTGCTTAAAGTGATTACAACTGTGGACAATTCCAGATTGCTGTGGCTTCAGACTCCTGATGTTGGTTGGTGGAGGAATAGGAGCAAAAATAAAGGAAAAAAGCAGTGTTGCAGCACTGGGAGTGATGCCACAGCATTACAGAGATGCTCTAGGAATTCCACGCATCTCTATGGTTTTATCATGACACTTCTGGTTACATTGTGGCATTGTGCACCAAACCATCATCACTGCCCAACACCAACTGGGTGTTGACAGAAGATGGCTGGCAACCCTGGTCAGTTATAAAGTTCAGTAGATAATCTTGGCCAAATCTCAGCCTCGTATTTTTGAGAGGCTTACAACACCATGCCAACTACTTAGAAGAAGAAGAAGAGAAGGAGAGATTGGATTTATACCCCGCCTTTCACTACCCAAAGGAGTCTCAAAGCAGCTTACAAACTCCTTTCCCTTCCCCTTCCCACAACAGACACCCTGTGAGGTAGGTGGGGCTGAGAGAGCCCTGACAGAAACTGCTCTTTTTCAAGAACAGCTCTTATCAGAACTATGGCTTGCCCAAGGTCATCCAGCCAGGTGCAAGTGGAGGAGTGGGGAATCAAACCTGGTTCTTCCAGATTATAATCCACGCACTTAACCACTACACCAAAGAGAAAAGGGGGAGGAGACAAAATAAATACATTCCCAGTTTGGCTTTTCCAATTTGGTGTAGTGATTAAGAGCATGAACTCTAATCTGGGAGAACCAAGTTTGATTCCCCACTCCTCCACATGCAGCCAGCTTGGTGACCTTGGGTCAGTCACAGTTCTCTCAGAGCTTTCTCAGCCCCACCTATCTCACAGGGTGTCTATTGTGGTGAGGGAAAGGGAAAGGAGATTGTAAGCCACTAGGAGACTCTGAGTGAAGGGCGGGGTATAAATCCAATCTCCTCCTCCTTCTCCTGCTCCAGAGAAATTTATTCATGTCATCCAGTGGTTGTATTACAGTCTAGGGTACTCAGTTTTCCTTTATACAAAGCAGCATTCCAACAACCCCATCTTAGGGGCAATGTTTTCTGCTGTATGGGAGAAATGCCACCTGCCTGGAGTATCCACACCAGAGTGCAGGAGGGGGGAGGTTAGAGAGTTACATCTGAATTTTGCCTGTGGTGAATTTTCAAGATGAATTGGAGTTGGACAGAACCTGCTTGTGTAAAAGATCCAAGAAATTTTGAGAGAGCCCCCCCCCCAAGCATCCGATACGATAAGCAAAATATCTTCTGTGCATTGCCCTCTTCTGGGCATAGAGTAGGGGTCACTGAGGGTGGAGGGGGAGGTATTTGTGAATTTCCTGTATTGTGCAGGGGGTTGGACTAGATGACCCTGGAGGTCCCTTCCAGCTCTATGATTCTATGATCCAAAGAACAGCATGATTTTGTGTGTATGCTTTCTCATTCTCAAGAACTGAAAACCATATAAGGGTACAGAAGAAAAAAAATAACCTTCCATGTTGTAGGAAGAAGTGGAAATGATCAGTCTGGTTATTCATAAATAAAAGTCCTCTTCAATCATTCCGTCAGGAAACGTTCCTCTTTCATCCCCCCCCCACTTCATGCCTCACATTCCCTTTCACAGTGTTGTTTTCTTGCCCAGTTACTTCTTGTGTGCTTTCCCCACTGTTCCCAATTTCCCATGCTCTACTGGCTTGGATTTGAGTGGCAGCTAGGAGTCTGTAAGCAGGTGTTGTGGAAGTGAAGCGTGCTATTCAGCCAGTACATTAGGTAAAGTAACATTCCCTTGGGAATGCTAATGCTCACAACTGCATCAGCCCCAACTGTTCCTCAGAGAAGAGGAAGGGGACAGTCCTGACCTACTCTGACCAGATGTTTTGGAAACCTGCCCATTCTTAGCAGACATAATTGCAGTTAATTTATCAAAAGTGTAATAAGTATCAAGGAAGCAGACTGCCTGAATACAAGCAAGCACTAAAAGAGGGGATTAGTGGTGCATGACAAAACCTAGAAGCACAGGGCATCTCCTCCTTTATGTATCTTTGATTCCACACTATATCCCAGCTGACATTGCTTCAGTGGCTGTTTTGGCTAGAACTTTGGACAAAGGACAGCCCCACCCTCATTCGAAATTATTGACTGGCCAGATTGTTCTCTTCTATTTTGTGGAAACTGAACCAAACAGTCACATTTTAAGATAAAATGTCTTCTTGATGGCCCTTTTAAGGGCCTGATAGCTGAACGGTGGAAAAGAAAGTCTAGAAAAAATAATAATAAATGAGCCTTTATGTTAGGAACTGTGCTTTTGCAGCCCACTTGCATTTGTACCAATTCATAAATGAGTCTTTACATTAGAAAGTGTGCTTTTGCAGCCCACTTGCGTTTTTACCTATTCGTTTCCAAACATAGTTTATCATCTGTCTTATTTATAACATTTGGGAGGCTTCTCCCAAAGAAATTCAGAATCAGCAGATTGCAATGTTTTGGTTCACAGAAGAGACGAACTCAAGATTTGGTTGCTCTTCAAGCAGCAGCTGGATGAACACTTATCAAGGGTGCTTTAGGCATTGAGCAGGGCGTTGGACTTGATGGCCTGCATGGTACCTTCCAGCTCTATGATTCTATGATGGGTATTAAGATGAATAAACCACATATATGAACTCTCGTTGTTCTTTGTGATATAGCTTGGGGATATTTCTAAGGCATCACCTGGAAATGATGTCACATCATCCCCAAACACCCTCCCCAGGCAACACCCTCAAATTTGCCAAGGCAGTACTGGCAGTCTCACTCTGCTTGGAACACTTTCCCTATGAGGAAAGGTTAAGGAGCTTAGGGCTCTTTAGCTTGGAGAAAAGACGAGGGGTGACATGATTGAGGTTTATAAGATTATGCATGGGAAAGAGCAGGTAGAGAAAGAGGTACTTTTCTCCCTTTCTCACAATACAAGAACTCGTGGGCACTCCATGAAATTGCTGAGCGGTCGGGTTAGAACGGATAAGAGGAAGTACTTCTTCACCCAAAGAGTGATTAACACATGGAATTCACTGCCACAGGAAGTGGTGGCGGCTACAAGCATGGATGGCTTCAAATGGGAATTAGATAAGTATATGGAGCAGAGGTCCATCAGTGGCTATTAGCCACAAGGTATAGATAGGGGCTCTGGGGCAAGTGATGCTCTGTCTTCTTGGTGCTTGGGGGGGTCAACAGTGGGAGGGCTTCTAATGTCCTGGCCCCACTGGTGGACCTCCTGATGGTACCTGGTATTTCTGGCCACTGTGTGATACAGTGTGTTGGACTGGATGGGCCTTTGGCCTGATCCAACATTGGCGTCTCTTATGTTCTTATGTTCTTATGCTGTAGCTGTGAGCACTGGCATTACCATCGGAACTGGCCCTCTGAAAAGGATGTGTAGAACTCCTGGGAGCAGCTCCACTCTGGACTGCAGAAGCTCGAGTGACCAGATGGAAGTTGGAGATATGCTGGAGAAGGGGTGCTTCCAAAATTAGACAAGATCCATAAGAACATAAGAACATAAGAGACGCCAATATTGGATCAGGCCAAAGGCCCATCCAGTCCAACACTCTGTATCACTCAGTGGCCAAAAATACCAGGTGCCATCAGGGGGTCCACCAGTGGGGCTAGGACACTAGAAGCCCAAGCACCAAGAAGACAGAGCATCACCAGACATTTAGGTCTTTAATAATATTAATTTGTGCTTTGAATTGAACTTGAAAATTGCCTAAACAGTAGCGATTGTAATTGGGTATGGGGAGACGTTTCCTGAAATATAGATATTCAGTTTTCTGTCGATATACACAGAAGTTTTGTTTTCATGTTCGTTTTGTTTGTTCATTACTATTCCCATTCATTTACCCCCCTTTAGTTTAAATGAAAAACATATTTCCAGCTGTAACATATTCAGCTGAGATGAAATGCTCAACATTTGTATCCCTCACATGAGATCCTCCCCACCAACTTTCAGGCAGACAGGAGAGTGATGATGAAACGAGGCCGATGTGGTGAGCTAAGGTGGAATAACTGGCCATGGCAGCAGTGTCCAAAATATGTAAGGCCCAATGTCTACATCAAAAGGCTCAAATACTAAATTACAGACAGTGGTTCCAGGTTTCAGGAGGGCCCCAGGCGGAGAGTGTCCAGGGGCCCCTCTCCTGCTCTGACGACCACCAGGACCCCCACTCATGCCTTCCCTCCAGTCCACCCACAAGCCCACCTGCCTGTGTGTCTATCCTTCCATCACCCATCCATGAGCATTCCAACTGATATTATGCCATTTCCCCAGTAGTGCTAGGTGGTGTGTGCAGACAGGAACACTAAAACAATTATGCATCACCTGCACATACTTCCCTGGCAGCATGTCCTTGGGGAAATCTGCAGCAATGGGCCCTGCCAGAAACCCTGGGCCCTGGCAGCTCCCCCACCTCAGAGTATGCTGACACCGGTCCGGGGGCAGGGTTTAGTCCTTCTCATCGTCCATTTTTTAAAATAAATTCCTTCCCTCACTCTGCTTGAGGATCCTGTGAAAGGAGGAAGAAACTGGGGGAAACTCCAGCGTTGTCCCACTGGATCTATTCCAACTCCACGCTATCTGCCTACCTTCCAGAAGATACAAGAATCACATTTCTCTCTTTCCCCTGCTGTATGTTGCCTATTGTGTATAGGAAGGTGCAGGACAGAATAACCTTTGACTCTACTTCCTTCCCCCCAACCACTTCCCTTTTACAGGACACATTTGGTGTAGCCAGTTTGGTGTAGTGGTTAAGAGTGTGGACTCTAATCTTGGAGAACTGGGTTTGATTCCCCACTTCTCCACATAAAACTGCTGGTGTGACCTTGGGTCAGTCATAAATTCTCTCAGCGCTGTTCTCTCAGGAGAAGTTCTCGAGAGAGCTCTCTGAGCCCCACCTACCTTTGTCCATTGTGGGGAGGGGAAGGGAAAGGAGTTTGTAAACTGCTCTGAGACTCTGAGTGAAGGGTGGGGTATAAATCCAATCTCTTGTCTCTTCATTTTTGCCTCTCTTCTCTACCAGTATCCTGCCTATTGTTGGTGGAAGGATGTAGCCTCTAGTTCTGTTTCCTCCCACCAATTCTGCATCTGTTTGCTTCCCAATGACTGAAAGTACAGCATTTGACCTGGCAGGCAGAACACTAGAGAACAAAATACAAGGAAAAATTGTCACAGCTCTCTCTCTATTTTGTTCTCGTCTGAATAATCACTTCAGAGCACTGGGATTCCTGCTTGCTCTGTCCTAGAAGTAAATGTGGACTCCTTCATTTGAGATCCATGGGGTTGTATTGAGACAAGAACACCAGACATGTTGTTTCTACCAGAGGCATCCTTCCATGTACTACACAGAGATCGATTTCACACAAGAGCTGTGATGTGGTCGCGCCTCCCTTTGCCCCGCTTCTATTGGTCAATTTCCCACTCGAAGCTGCACAGCGGCATTTTGACCAGCAGCTTCGCCCGATTTTCCCCGCGGTTTCGTGATCCTCAAAAAATCAAGCAAAGCTGCGGGTGAAAATGCGATTGTGCGGCTTCGAGTGGGAAATTGACCAATAGAAGTGGGGCAAAGGGAGGTGCGACCGCAGCGCAGCTCTTGTGTGAAATCGGTCAGAGAGTATTGTGGTGCAGCTTTGGATGATGGGCAGGTATACTTCATCTGTGATTTGTGCTTCCATATCCTTTGTGATGTTGCATGGAATCCTTGAGCATATTGCCTAGATAGCACATTGTTTCACTTAAAAATGTTATCACCTTATACGATGGTTCTGTCCACTTCCCTTCCTCAGAGGCAAGATTTTCCCTCCATTTTTCTTTCCCTTCTGCTACTGAGCCACCCTAGTTATCTGCTTCCGTCTTTCCTGAAGAGTTCTGGGTGTCCCACCCTGTCACAGTATAATATTTTGGCTGTTTGCTCAGCCCAGGAACCTGAGGGAAGGAATGGAAGCCCCCTTTAACTCATATTACTTAAACAGCACTCAAGAAGTTTTAGGTTCCAAGTTAATAAAATATTTTATTCAACACAAAGGTCAGGAAAACAGGAGTAAAATTTCTGAGATAACACAATATAGATAATTCTGAGGTAAAATCAGTACAGTCACATACTTTAGTTCTTATATTTCAGGCTAATGAGAGTTTCTTAAGCTATTCACAATTACTTAACATCTTTACGATGGGAAGCTTTTGTTCCAGTGCTTTCCCCAAATACTTCAGTATACTTTATTTGAGTATTCACTAACATTTTCAGTTTCCAGAAAGCTGGTACACTCTTTTCAATATCCAAACCCCTTCTCTTGAAACACCAGTACTCATCTTGAGTTTTTAAGGTCTTTTAAGGTCACTAGAGGCAGTTTTTAACCACACCAGGCCATGAATCTCTTCACTTTTCAGAGCTAACTCCCCGTTTGATTGGGTAGGGAAATTCTCATCTCACTAGAAGATCTATTCCCT
This sequence comes from Gekko japonicus, assembly GCF_001447785.1. Taxonomy (NCBI): domain Eukaryota; kingdom Metazoa; phylum Chordata; class Lepidosauria; order Squamata; family Gekkonidae; genus Gekko; species Gekko japonicus. The sequence goes on along the minus strand of NW_015176466.1, from coordinate 1,024,461 downwards.
TTCTTTGGCCCAAATGGGAGTCTCCATCTAACTACCCACTCATCCTGTAGCTAAGAGGTTGTGTCTTACTTGCGGGGTAATCCCAACAGTGGGGTACCCCATTTCTGACCTGAACCAGAGACCCACAGAACCAGGCCAAAGAGAACACTCTTGAACTGTACCAAAGAGCTAGCCAAAGCTCTGCAAAGGGTTCAGTCTTGTTGTATCGTAATAAAAGGTTGCACAAGGCACCCTTGAGGGCAATCTCCGATCCCGCCCCCCCTCCACCCAGCAAAGATATGCATATGGAATGACCATGAGTTCCTTCAAGTAAAGTATCTGCATTCTCAAAGCCATTCAGGAGATGTCTGGTGAACCTTCTCTGTCTCCATATCCCTACATAACCCTCTTTGTGTGATACCTGTGCCAATGTGGAAATCTCTTTCTGTCCCCTCCCTCAGGATACCAAGACAAACTGATTGAACATTAAATCATTAATGATTCTTCCTGACACTTATCAGAGACCCATTTCCCCCTTTTGTTGAAGCCTGGGATCCCATTCAACCTACCCCGGTAAGACCATCAGTGGTCATTAAACCATATAAAAATAGAGATCTGAGGGCGCCTACTATAGGATACACCCCCAAAGCCTCTACTTTGGGTCTCTCCTGTCTTAGTGTGAAATGCTGGTTGTTTGCGCTTTCTTCTACACAGAAGTCTGCACATCGGGAAAAGTAATATAACCCCTATATCTGCTCCTTAACATCTCTATCATCACCTCTTTATTTCTTAGTTCTGGATTGTGTGTACATTTTGATTGCTTAGCATGATTGTAAACAGGGATATTCTCTAATAAAAATATTAAAGACTCTTTAAATCTGGAGTCTTCATACTGAACTGGACCTTGGTATATAAAGGTGTGCAATCCCTTGTACCCTTCTGGTCTCCTCTGTCTCATATAGTGCTGCCAAGTGGGGGCGGGGGGCGGGGAATCCCCCTCTTTGGAGGCCCGATTTCCGCCACGGCCCAAAATCCCCCCGACGATCTGGGCCACGTCCCCAACGTGAGGACGTAGCACGTCACTTCCTGACGTACCACGTCACTTGAGACAGTCCACTTGTGGTAACAGTCCTTGCCTACTTTCCCCCAATTCTCCTGTCTGTGCTAAACTGCTCTCAATCAGGGCTGAATTCCAAAACTCAACTCTTCTCAGCTAGGACTGAAATCAGACTGAATTCTTCTCAGCATCCAGTTCAGAATCTTTCTCTGCTCAGTTGATGCTAACCAATCAGATCTGTTCAAACAGCCTGTAACTCGATGCTCTCTGGCTCTGTGAAGAATTAACGCTTCACAGTCCTTTATCTGTTTACACAGCACTTCTAAGCGTTTAAAAGTGCAGTCCATCACACCTTACTTAAGGCTGTTTGTACAGTTTAACTGTACGTTTGGATAAGTCCCCACCTGGATGGCCTAGGCTATCCCAGTCTCATCAGATCTCAGAAACTAAGCAGGGTTGAGCCCTGATTAACACTTGGACAGGAGACCACCGAAGAAGTCCAGGGTCATATAGAGATGCAGGCAATGGCAAACCACCTCTGTCCATCTCTTGCCTTGCAAAACCCTACAGGGTCACCATAAGTCAGATGTGACTTGACATAACTTTCTACCACCACCATGTTTGGATAATGGCCAGTATGTTTGCCTGCCATACATATTTGCCACAATATCCTCAGCATCCCTACTATGTCCATGTGCTCAGGAATGCTCTCCTCTGGGGTTCCCAAGTGCATGATAAAAATTCGAGATGTTTATCTTAGTATGCACATAGGGTCTGTTCATATGAGTTAAAAACAAGACATGATTGGTACAGTGGGAGAATCAATTGTAATTCAGCTGTGAAAGTCCCTATGCATTTTGCATATGCTTCATCAGAGGGATCTTAAATAAGTGCAAGAGTAAATAAAATCCTTCAAAGCATTAATTAAAAGGCACACTTGTGTGCACACCAACCAATTGATGCCCTAGAATAGACTTGTTGCCAGGATCTTGCTCCCTTTCCCATGTATATTAAGAACACAGTAAAATCCCTGTTGGATCAGCCCCATGATCCATCGAGTCCAGCATCCTGTCTCATACAGTGGCCACCCAGTTACTCTGGATGGCCAACAACAGGACTTAGATGTAGGGTGGTCAGCCTCCAGGTGGGGCCTAGAAACCTCCTGGAATCACAACTGATATGCAGGCAACACAGATCAGTTCCCCAGGAGAAAATGGCTGCTTGGGAGGGTGGCCTCCATGGCATTCTGCCCCACTGAGATCCCTCCCCTCCCCAAACCCCACCCTCCCCAGGCTCCACCCCCTAAATCTCCAGGTATTTCCTAACCCAGACTTGGCAACCCTACTTAGACACCAAAGCCTTCCCCTGATGTTGCCTCCTGGTACTGGTATTCAGAGGTTTTCAGAGGTATTCAAAGGCATTCAGAGGTATTCATCCTTCAAATGTAGAACATCTGCAAATGGCCTTTAAGCTGGTTAAAAAAAGAAACAAGAACCTGGGGGAGGAAGGAAAAGGTAATGAGGTAGCCTGGCTGCCCCATCACTTAAGAGATCTGTATTTGTGAAACAAAAATAACTTAAGAACAGTAAAAACAAAACCATACTGTGGCATTGTTTACCAATGCATTTGCTGACAGGCTTTCTAGTTTGCCATGTCTTCTGATAATGTTAAGCACAGGCCACTGCTCTATTGAAAAGAAGAATCTCTGATTCTCTGAGCAAGACGTTTCTCCTTTAACCGCTGCCTTTACTCCATCCAGCACATAACTGTGAATACAAAGCATCCCATATGGCTGAAGTAAGCTGGAGGGTTTGCTAGGAACCATATTTGAAAAAGCAGATGTTACTAATCTTCAAAATATTACCCCAAATGATGTCATCCTTGATTGACAATGGTTGAGGTTCATCAATCCCTTTCAGGGATATTTTTTCGCCCTCTCTCCGTCTCTCTTCTATAACACATAACGAAGGCAAATTTTTCTCTTAAACAGAGCTTGGCTCCAGAAGGGCAGACTATTACTAGCATGGAATTCACTCGCAAAAAATGACATATCCTGCAGGGGGACACAAACATCTGTTCTGTACAACAACAAAAAAAGGGATTCTGAAAGAGCTTCTTCATAAACAGGGCAAAGAGAAATAATTGTCCAGTTCTTTTTTTTAATCCAGCACCGTCTAACATATATAAGGTCCAATCTCTTCATCAAAAGGCCCAGATACTAAACTACAGAAAGGTGGGTTTTTTGTTTTTGTTTAGTTTGCCAGCTCTGTGCCTGCTTGTTACTTTCACACACACCCTGAATAACGCACTTTCAAGCCACTTTCAATGCACTTTGCAAAAGGATTTTACTATGCAAAATGGAAAAACCCACTTGCAAATGATTGCTGAAATGCATTGAAGGTGTATTTTTCAGCATGCGTGGAATTTGCCTCAGTGATCGGGTATCTGCTACAAAGGTAAGCAGTTGTAAATAAGCATACTGAAAGCCTCATGGAGAACACGCTTGTCAGGCAAACCCACCATGTCCAAACTCCCAAATACACAGGAGAAGAGATCCTGGAGAGAGGGCTGCCTGGGAAAGAGAAGCCTTAGAGGGGACATGATTGCAGTCTTCAAATATTTGAAGGGCTGTCATGTAGCAGATGGAGCAGATCTATTCTCTCTTCCTCCGGATTGCAACACTAGATCTAATGGGTGGAAATTACAAGGGAGTTGTCACCTGCTAAATGTTAGGAGAAACTTCCTAACTGTAAGGGTGGTTGAGCAGTGGAACAGACTGCCTCGGGAAGTGGTGGATGCTTCTTCGCTGGACATTTTCAAGCGGAGGCTGGACGACCATCTTTCGGCTATGTTGTAGGGCTATCTTTCAGCTATGCTCCTGCAGAGTGCAGGGGGTTGGATTAGATGACCTGCAAGGTCCCTTCCAACTCTAACATTCTATGATTCTATCTCAGTATTCTCTGGCAAAGTTTGTCTCAACCATCACACATGCTCAGGGCTCTAGTCGGGGGGGAGCTCTCAGGTACGGAGCTCCGGAAGAGAACCTCTAGGGGGCGGGGCGGTCACGTGGTGAAGCCCCGCCCCCTTCTTTACCCCGCCCTCTGCTTCGATCCTCATTCCGTTTGGGAATGAGGATGAAGCAGGAGGGTAAGTAGCCGGGCCTTCTGACACACTTCCGGTGATGTCAGGGGGTGTGGCCTTCTGTCACTTCCGGTGATGTCAGGGGGCGTGACATATGCAAATAAGTTATGCTAATGAGTTATGCTAATGAGCTCCGGCAGCTCTTTTTCTACAACAAGACCCCTGCACATGCTGACTAGCTTCATACTATTACTGTAACCACTTGGGCACTGAAGTTTGCAATTCTGAAAATTGTGCAGGTCACTACATCTTAATCGTGTTCTTCTCATTACTGTGCCATTATCTGTCTCAGTCAGTAATACTGGTGATCCTAGAAGGCAAGTGAGATGCAGAGGTGGTTTGCCATTACACTTTATTCGCCCAAGCTGCTTGATGTCTGCTGCCATGTGCTGGTGGGTGTATACTTTTCTACACCTGGAGCCAGGGCATCTCTTTGGAAAATAAAAGCAGTTCTGTCCAGGCAGCGTTGTGGACCCTTTGTTTTGTTTCATCCCTCTCCACTGTGACTGGTCCCTGCAGTTTCCCATATTTTCCATCTCCTTCCTTTCCATTTGATATCAACAAATAAAATTTGTGTTCCACAGATCATTCATAGACAGACCACAGTTCTTTTATGGTTCTCTCCTCCTGTCTCCACATATGTGTTACCCATCTAAGCCACCTTTTGGGAACTGATTTGGCCCAACTAATGATTTTGCTTCTTACTTTGGCCATCTGACTTCAGTAAGATGCTGCAGCTGGACCTTGAAAGGGGGCTTTGGGATGCTTTCGGGTTTTGACACTGTCAGGAATGAGCATGGTGCTGGATCTCTTCCTTTCATGGTGACTCATGGTTTGGTCATCATGAAAATAAGGAAAATAAGGAAAAAGCAAGATGTTTCCTTGGAAGCAGTTGGGGTCACCCAATTCTACCTTGGCTCCTAGACAGAGGATAACATTTTGTCAGCTGCAGACGGCACAAGTCATCACAGGCACCTCTGAAGCTGAGTCACACACTCAGGGTGACAGAGAGAAGCTCCAGGTATACTGCATTAATGTCAATAATCTCTCTTCAGTTTACTGGTCCAGTGCTCTTGAGCTATCATCCAACTAACCTATGAGAAACATCACTGGAGGATACATGTTTCCTTTCGCGCAAACTGCCTGGTGTCTGATGCCATGTGCTGGTGGGCGTATACCTTTCTGTGCTGTCAGTGTCTTCAGCCTCTAGGGTGCTGCATGAATGGATCGTTGCACCAAATGTGTTATTTCCCTTTAGAATTTGTCTGCACACCATCTACCGCGAAAAGGCACATTTTGTTTTGCTTTTGCCCATATTTACACATGTGTCACAACAGGCACTGTTAAAGCCTGAACACATGGTTAGGCAGTATGCTCTTTGGTTGGTCTTTTTCTTAGGGGGGAAGAATGGGGGACAATAATCAAAATGGTAATTAGACAATAAGATTGTATATCTGATTCCATAAAGCAGGGGTCCCCAACCTTTTTGAGCCAGTTGAGATCTCTGGAATTTTGACACAAGGTGGTGGGTGTGACTACAAAATGGCTGTCACAAGAGGCAGAGCCAACCATACAGAAGAAGCACAAGTGTAAAGGAAAAGAAGGGTAATGTTAAAAATACACTGGGAAAGAAGAGGAAGAGAAACTAAAACCAGCACTGTGGTGGCAGCTGTTGCTGGAGCAATATTGTGTTAATCTGCACAGCCAATCCAATCTCCAGTGTCCAATCAGAAGCCCTGTTGGGTAGAAATGTGCATTCAGTTCAGACAAATGTGAAAAAAAGAAAGAAGAATTCCTATTTTGCATTATTTGGGCATGCTGGGAGCCAAATCAGATTCTGATCAGAATCTGATTTGGCTGACCAAACAGGGATTCCCCGAATGGATGCCATATATTCGGCCTTCATTCGGGGAATCCCTTCACAGGGGAGGCACCAGGTGTGCCTCTCCAGAGAAGAGAAGGTGTTTAAACGGCATGACTCCCTGGCCAAGGGAAAGTATTTAAACTTTAAATACTTTCCCTTGGCTGGAGAGTCATGCTGCAGAGGCGGCACAAGCCCCAGAAGCAAGGAAAAGTGTTTTAAGTTTAAACACCTTCCCTCCCCTGCCTGCTTTGGCAGGTGGGCTGCGGAAGGTACGGGGGGCATGTTTAAATGCTTCCCCAATCTTTTTTCCCCATCTCCAGCTGGCCTGTCGCCATCTGGAGAAAGGAAAAAAATATCACAGAGGCATTAGCATCCCCCCTCTGAAGTAGCTCAGGGGGAACAGCAGGCTCCCATCATTGATGGGAAAGCAAATTGCCTTCCCTTCAATGAAGGGAGTGTGCTGCTTCTGTGGTTTGACTCCAGAGAGGGGGGATTTAAACTTGAAACCTCTCAGTCTGAAGTTGCACCATAGAGGCAGCACACTCCCTTTATTGAAGGGAAGGCAATTTACCTTCCCTTTAAGAATGGGAACCTCCCCCCCCCCTTCCCGGGCATAATTGAACCGAATAAATTTGGCAAGTCCGATAATTCCCGAACCCCAGTATCATACCGATACTGAGATTCGGGAATATCGGCAAATGCTGAAATTTTTCAGGTTTGGTAGATTCGAACCCAAAAAATTCCAGGTTTTTTTGTGCACACCCCTACTGCCAGACAAGAGCCCCACACGACCCCACCCTCTTTCTAAAACTCTTGGTGGGCACTAGAAAAGATGTTGGTGGGTACCATGGGGCCCATGAGGGCCACATTGGGGGCCTGGTTATAAAGTGATAAATGGCCTATGCCCCCTGTCTCTGATGATAGTAGCTCTGGGGGTCTCCTAGGGAAGCTGATAGCCAGTAGATCTGGGGCAAATACAGGAAGTTCTTCTTCACAAGAGACACCATTAATTTTTGGAGGCTGCTGCCTACCAGTCTAGATGGCTTTAAAGGGAGAATTAGCCAAACTGAGGGAAGACTGTTCTGTCAGATAGTTCTGTTCTGTCATAAAACTCACTGGGTAACATTGGTCCAGCCATTATCTCTCAGCCTAACCTACCTTATGTTGCTATGGGTTCCTTGGACGAAGGATAGGATAAAAATGTTACACACAGAGAGAAAGAGATTCTGCAAGGATAAATGGAACCTCTGTGTTCAGAAGTAGTAAGTCCCCCCCCCCAGTTCTGTTTGCTGGGTTCCTGGGGGCATCAAGTTGGCCAGTGTGAGAAGCAAGATGATGAATTCCATGGACCTTGGGGGAGATCCAGTTTGGTGTAGTGGTTAAGAGCATGGACTCTAATCTGGGAGTACTGGGTTTGATTCCCCAGTCCTCCACATGCAGCTGCTGGCGTATCCTTGGGTCAGTCACAAGTTCTCTCACAGCTGTTCTCTCAAGAGCAGTCCTTGAAAGAGCTCTCTCAGCCCCATCTACCTCACAGGGTGTCTGTTGTGGGGAGGGGAAGGGAAAGGAGACTGTAAGCCGCTCTGAGACTCCAAGTGAAGGGTGGGGTATAAATCCAATCTCCTCCTCCTCCTCCTCCTCCTCCTCCTTCGGCTTTAGATCAGAACAAGCAAGTAAAGACTTTTGCCAAGAGCTTCTTTTTCAAAGCAGAACGAGCTGTGTTCTATCACTGAACTTTTGCATGAGGCTAGATAACTGTTAAGGAATAGAAGTCGACCCTCTCTTTTTCTAGGCTTTCTGTTCTCCCAATGGCTCGATCATGCTTTCAGCCGAAATACTAGAGATGCCAGCTCCTGGATATTTGAGGTGCAATTCGGGGATAGCAGGGGATGGGGGATTTCCGCAGAGTATAATGGCATAGATTCTGCCCTTCGAAGCAGCTATTTTATCCGGAAGAAAATCTAATCTGATCTCTGTAGTCTGGAGATCAGCTTTTAATTCCAAAAGATATCCAGCCCCCACCTGGAAGTTTAGAACCTTACAAACTACCAATAATACTAACTTTTGTCAGACCAATGGCTAGACTGAGTTAGGCAACTTCTGTGTTCAGCATGGTTGCTATGAGATTCTTTTGTAAAGTGAGGAGGAAGGTATTGCATTTGACTCTGTCTCCTGCGGCAGCCATGTTATGTTTGGCTATGCCTCCTGGGGCAGCCATTTCGGGGTGGCACTCAGCACCCTGTCTCCAAATTCCAAAGTTTCCCACAGGCCCCCCAAAATTTGGGGACCCCTGTAGTTGGCTATATGAATGCTATGCATTCATTCACCTACTTATTATTTATTTGTTTGTGTGCCTCCTCACAATTATAAAGCAGTGCACGAGGGTAAAATCCAAATCCTACTGAAAAGGAACTATTAATTTTTTTTTAAAAAAAAACAGCAAAAATAAAAACAATAAAAATAGCTTCAGATCTGAACATGCAGAACTGGTGATCTGTGAACATCTAAGAATGACTTCCGTATTGAAACCCAGGACTGAAAACAGATCTTTGCATCCTGATATTCCTTTTAAAAATACACTCTGCTTCTGTGTTTTGTTAACTGTACATAAATATCCTAACATAAGGAGTCTGATCTATATCTTTTCCCAGGTAGTGTGAGTTATTAAAACTCCATATCTAAAGACATAAAGAAAAAGCAACCCCACTGTGGATTCTTTAATTGTGTTTTTCAGCAAACTGATTTAAAGTTCCCTGGGGCACATATAGTGTAGGATTGTGACATATCACACCAGGTTAAGTCAAACTGAAAATGTTATGTGATATGACAAGATGTAAAGCACATGATTAACGCATCCACTGGGAAGCTTTGCTTTATGAAAACTATGTAGCAAAGAAGCGCTGAACTCTCTGAAATAAACATGGATTTTTAAAAAAGGAAAGGAAAGAAAATGCAGAGAGAGAGAGAAAGGCTAGGCTAGGTCACAATCTCCAACATCGCTGCAGGGAATCCAAATGCCAGTATTGTTCCCAGATCACTGCCAATCAACAGCAAGAAGGCAGTGCTGCACAACATTTGGATCCACTACTTCAGTGGAACAGGATGCAACTTTAAAATACATTTCTGGGGCGGTTGGACCCGTATGGATGTAGAGCCCCAAGAACTGGGGGCTGCAGTGAAGAGGAGGAAGGAAGGGGAAAGTGTGCTCTTCTCTTTCCATCATCAGCAGAGCTGCGCTGACGGATAGGTTAGGATGGGACTATTCACCCTCTTCTCATGGCAGTGCCCCAGCCCACAAAGCTCTTCATAAACAAAGGTCCTGTGCAGGCCTGTAGCTACAGTGGGGCCTCCCAGGGCCCGGCCCCCTGGCTTCTTCCCAAGGCCCCCTGGCTTCTTCCCAAGGCCCCCTGACTTTTGGGGAGAAGCCAGGGGAGACCGCGCACACCTGCATTCCAAGCTGCAAATTCATGGCTTGGAGTGCAGGTGTGTGTGGCCCTCCTGGCTTCTCCCTCAAAGCATTTAAAGGGTCCCTTGGGGGGGAGAAGTGGGGCAGCGTGCGGGGGTCGCATGTGAACTTCAGTGCCCCCTGACTTTTTAAAAGGCCCCCCCAAACTAAAAAATCCTGGCTCCAGGCATGGTCCTGTGATTCCAGGGATAGTCTTTCCAAGGATCAAAGGGGAGCAGGGCAGAGGAGAAGAATGTGGGGGACATGATGAGTGTCCCATTATAGGATATGAGCCAACGTAACTAAACTGTGCACCCAAGAGAATCAGTCCAAAACCTTGGCACTCATTGGTCAAACACTGGGAGGTGGGAGTAGGTTTAATTTAGACTACAACGGAGTACCTCTGACCTGGATAGCCCAGGCTAGCTTGATCTCATCAGATCTCAGAAGCTAAGCAGGTTCGGCCTTGGCCAATATTTGGATAGGAGACCACCAAGGAATACCAGGGTCATGACACAGAGGCAGGCCATGGCAAACCACCTCTGAATGTCTCTTGCCTTGAAAACCCCACCAGGGTCTCCATAAGTCACCCGTGACTCAACAGCAAGCAAGCAAACAAAACAACTAGGTAGAGGGCTGCATGAATCGCCACTTTCTGTCTATTCCAGTAAAGAAAAGGACTTGAGGGTTCAGAGACCATAACCTCGAATGGTCCTGACCTGGCAGGCCCCCAAATTCTACTGTGTTCTTCAGGACCCTACAAGCTATAAATAGCACAACAAATTCAAGTCACAATCCTGTTACAAAAAAGTAAGATGCTGCTCCATATCTGTGCATCTTCAGGGTCAGCCTTGGCTAGTATTTGGAAGGGCGACCTTCGAGGAATACCAGGGCTGTGATGCAGAGGCAGAAAATGGCAAGCCACCTCTGAAATGTCTCGTGCCTTAAAAACAAGTCTAGCTCACCATCTAGTGCTGTAAAAGGCTAAAAGAGCTAGAACTTCTGGCTGCCAGACAATCTTAGGATCTTCTGGCTATTCTACACTGAATGCAATACAATGATCGTTAATTATTATTATTGAGCTCTGATTTTTCTGCCTCTCTGCCTCTTTATAACCACTCACCAGGGCTAAAAAGGCACAGGTGCTGAGACTAGGGTTATGACTTCACAAAACATTGCAGAGTGGAGGTTCCATCTAGGGATAAATTCTCAATAGGAGAAAGCACCTGGTTTATATGCATAAAGCCCCATGCTCGCAGCTCAATCCATCATTTGTCTCCAGCAACTAGAATCAGAAAAGGCCCTGAGGAGGAGTCTTTTGAGCCACAGCACTGAGTGCCATTTCACTCAATAAGACTTCCACTGGTGCTTGAAGGGAACATCTATTAAATCTCCCTGCCTATGGATATCTAGAAGCATGCAGGCAGTACCGTGTGCTGGATTAAACTTTTGTCCACATCTCTTCCAAGATGGAGGCAAACAAGAAACCTCATCCTCCCCAAAGCAGCAGCTAACTGCTTAGCAATGGACCGAACAATTGATGCACACAGAATCCAAGAGGTCGTTAGAAGCCCAGTGGGTTGGATCCAGCCAGAATATCTGGTAGTGAAAAAGGGAGGTTATTCAGAGTCCAGTAGGGATTCCCTGACCCAGATGGTGTTTCCCTCCACAGCTCAGAGTGATGGAAGGAGAAAAATAAAATTAAAAAATGGTTGTTGGCACAGAAGTGATGTCAATCCTAACTAGGAATCATAGAGTTTTGGACAATTCCTAGACAGGCATGTCATCACATCTGGGGAAAACTCAGAAGTGACATTATGCCAAAGGCCAATGGCCACTCCCCCATATCCCATTATGCTAGGCCAAGTCTGGCAACCTCGAGAGCCAGTTTGGTGTAGTGGTTAGGAGCACAAACTCTAATCTGGGAGAACCGGCTTTGATTCCCCACTCTTCCACATGCAGCTGCTGGTGTGACCTCGGCTCAGTCATAAGTTCTTTCAGAGCTGTTCTTTCAAGGGCAGCTCGAGAGATTTCTCTCAGCCCCACCTACTTCACAGGGTGTCTGTTGTGGGGAGGGGAAGGAAAAGGGATTGTAAACCACTCTGAGACTCCTTAAGGTAGTGAAGGGCGGTGTATAAATCCAATCTCCTCCTCCTCTTCCGCCTTCTGTTTAGTTTGAACCTCAAACTGGCAGGCAGAAAAGGAGATGAGAGACAGCATGGTATAGGGGTTAAAGTATAGGACTAGGCTCTGGAAAATCCAGGTCCGGGTCTCCATTCATGCCAAAGAAGCTCACTGGATGATCTTGGGCCAGTCGCACATGCTTAGCCTAATCTACCTCACACGGTTGTTGTAAGGATAAAAGAGAAGTGAGGAGAATGACGTAAACTACTTTGGGTGAAAGGCAGGATATAAATCAAGCAAATCAACCAGTCAATAAGAGACCAGCATGAAAGCTTAAGTGACAGGTTTAATCTCTTGAGTCAAGGAATCTCAGGTAGCGGGACCGGGAAGGGACTTTGGCTGATCCGGAAAATGCGATTGGTCCAGAATGCAGTGGTGCGGGTAGTCACGGGTATCCCATTGACAGCACATATTCCACCAGTGCTCCCATGTACACAGGGTTGAGCTTGGTTTGTCTCCGGGGTACTGCTGGAGTCTAGCTTCATTCTTACATCTCTTTGTTAACTCTTGCATTTACGTGCTACTTTACTGCTGCCCATTGACCATACTGGCCACCTGATCCAATTCCAGCTCTGCATATGCCTCTTTGGCTCTCAGTGGCCCCTCCTAACAGCTGCCCCCACCCTCCTTTTTCCTGTAAATAACCTTTGAGGAGATTTGGTTCCATTTGTCTGAAGAAGTGTGCTTTGCACACCAAAGCTTACACTTTGAATAAAACATTGTTGGTCTTAAAGGTGCCGCTGGACTCAGTATTTCTTTTGGTATAAAGCAGTCCCTCATCTGCATCGGGGCATGGAGTGGATAGTGGTGGATCACTCAACACAGTCGCTTAATTTCTCAAAGCCGCCTTCAGCTTGACTCAAATGTTACCATGTGTGCTTGTAATTGCATTGTCTGTACTGTGCTGATGCTAGGTTTGTCAAATGTCTGTACATCTGTGCATTTGGGATAAGGGGTTGCTGTGTGTGACTGGACTGTTCTGCATCTCATGCCTCTGCATGAGCAAGGTTTGAACTGCCTGTACTACAGAACACGTGCTTCCCTGCATATTCCCAGCATGCCTCTGGACAAAGAAGACAAACGCCATTATTGCTCAGTTTGGGAACTTGGAAGAACAACAGGTTTCCCCACCATTGCTGATCTGTGGGAAACCACGTAACCCATCTTCCTATCTGGTTTGGCATCACAAAGAACACATACTTTATTGCCCTCCTGGACCAGGCACATCTCTGCAAGTCAAAGGTTGCCAATGGAGACAACGATTTGACACCTGGCCACATGGCTCTCTTTGAAGTTAGGGCAGATCATTTGAATATTGCCCCCATCCCCTCAACTAGGACGTCACACCCTTTGACCTATAGCATAGTAAAGGGGATGGTTTTCTAGGGGTTTATTGGCCTTAAGCCAAGCCCAAAAACAAGATTTTAAAAAGAGAAACACAGCCTTTGTTTCCCTGGTTAACCCATCCCTTCCCCACCTTGCAACTTAAGTACTGCAGGTGATTCTTACTGCGTTCTCTGAAGTCGCGACCAGGGAACCCGCACGTGGCTGGCTGGACTAGTCCGTGTGTCTTAGAATTCCACCAGTTGTTACTTAAGCTCCCCCATTTCTTCTACGAGGAGATTTCTTCTCAGCTTGGACCTCAGATAAGTATAAGCGATATCCTGTTGTGTTATCCCCTTGTCTGTTGGATTTATTGCTTTTCATGCTGATTGCTTTCTATATACTATTGTAACTAAGGAACTTGTGTGAATCTGCGTGTGTATCTGTTTTTCGTATGCTTGAGAACTGCTTAGTAAAAAGACACCATTTATTCATTAAACCTAGCGTGTTGTCTCACTTCCTGGGAAATAGGAGCGTTCGTTGTCCAATCCGCCCTCTGTATACACGGGAAAATTACTCACGCCACGCCCACTGTCATACATAAGGCAGAGTCGGGCATTCGGAACTGTCCTTAGAGGAGGTCCGGTATCACACAGCACGACCCTATCACACCCTAACATGCAGTCTGTAATTACAGTGTTACGGCTTCTCCAAATTGCAACTCATCTCACTTCACACGGTACCATTAAGCAAGAAGAATTTCCAAAAAAGGGGGACAAAATTAATAAAGTGGGACCTTTTCACCTCCTGCAACTGTTCTCGTCTTTCCAACTGCACCATCTGTGTTACTCCCCATTTGGCTCCTGGGAAGCCATTCAGATTATCAAGGGTGACACAGGATATCTCATAGGCCTGATGTCACTTGCAAGTGTCAGCAGTTCTGCATGCTGGACATCCCCAAATACCTCCAGATGGTAGCATCACAAGTGCTGGAGTCAGAAAGCAATGTGAGGCCCATAAGAACATAAGAGATGCCAATGTTGGATCAGGCCAAAGGCCCATCCAGTCCAACTCTCTGTATCCCACAGGGGCCAGAAATACCAGTGCCAGCAGGAGGTCCACCAGTGGGGCCAGGACATTAGAAGCCATCCCACTGTTGACCCCCCCAAGCACCAAGAAGACAGAGCATCACTTGCCCCAGAGCCCCTATCTATACCTTGTGGCTAATATCCACTGATGGACCTCTGCTCCATATGCTTATCTAATTCCCTTTTGAAGCCGTCCATGCTTGTAGCCACCACCACTTCCTGTGGCAGTGAATTCCAAGTGTTAATCACTCTTTGGGTGATTGACTTTTGGCACACTTTGGGACTGGTCTGCTGTGCTCAGCTGATGCCGGTTTCACACAGACACGTTGACTTAAATGCTGTCCTTCAGCATCAGACAGATTTGGGGTGGAATGAAAATCTTGCCGAATTATGTATCAGTGAAGCATTTAAAAGTCAGACAGAAGGATTCTGGTTTTTGCTCTACCCAATCTTAGGCAGGGACACTGGTGAAAAGAGGAGAGCTTTTAATAGCTCCAAAACGGACAAGTGTTGATCATAAAAAAATGTTGGTATAACAGGATGAGAAGAGTGACTCAGGAGGAATTAGAGCAAAATGTAAATGTTCTTTCAAACATAACTGGGATGAAGTACTGTAGCAATGTGGGTCTTCATCATATATTTTTAAAATTTGAATTTATGGCAGAGAAGATGAGCTTCTGTGAGTCACTGCTCACTTCTTTCCTACTGCTACAGTCTAACATGGCTACCCATCTTCAAGGGGCTGTTTTTGACCTTCAAAGCCCTATGTGGATATCTTTGTGGTCAAAAACAGCACCTTGAATTGTGCCTGATAACAAATTGGAAGCCACTGTAGGTGAGCCAAGATTGCAGTGATATAGTTGAAGAAGAAGAAGAAAACTTGGTTTTTATACCCTGCTTTTCTTTACAGCGTTTTTCTCTAACAGCGTTCCGTGCACCTCGGCGTCTAGTCATGCCGGCCACATGACCACAGAAACGTCTTTGGACAGCGCTGGCTCTTCGGCTTTGTAACGGAGTTGAGCACCGCAACCCTAGAGTCAGATTCAACTGGCTTTCGAGCAAGGGAAACCTTTACCTTTACCTTTCTCTACCCTAAGGAGTTTCAAAGTGGCTTACAATCGCCTTCCCCTCCTCTCCCCACAACAGTCACCTTGTGAGGTAAGTGGGGCTGAGAGAGTTCTGAGAGAACTGTGACTGGCCCAAGGTCACTCAGCAGGCTTCACGTGGAGGAGGAATGGGGAATCAAACCTAGTTCTCCAGATTATAGTCTGCCCCTCTCAACCACTTCACCATGCTGGGCTCTACAGCACTACACTACCCCACTACACATGCATTGGCTACATCCAGAATAGACTGCTGTTAACATATGCATCAGGTTGTTTTTGAAAGCAGTTCAGAAAATTAAGCTGTAGTGGTATATGGCAGCCAGATGCAATACATTGCATTAGCTGCCAGCTGTTTCTAAGCCTCCTTCAAAATATTGGTGTTGACTTTTAAAGGCCTGGATGGCCTTGTAGAAAGACCCCTATGGAGCCATCTTTGCCCAAATGAGCCTGGCCACAATTTTAGATCAGCTGCCCTGTCAGCATTAAAGGAGGTGAGACTGATGAGCTGGGCAACAGAGTGTTTTCAGTGGTGGGTCCCAAGCTTTAGAATTCCCTGCCACAGGAGGGCAATTTGACTACCTCACTCTCCACTATTCAGAAACTGGTGGACAGCATTGCTCTGGAGGGCCTCTGATGGGGTTTGAAACCAACTGCTTTCGTTCTGGTGTGTGTTTTTTCATTGCTAAGCCCAACTGCTTTTATCAACTTTTATTGTTGAGAACTCTTTTGATATTTTTATTTTCAGCTTGGCTGGTGTTGCTTTTATCTACTGGGGGTTTTGTGGCTGCTTTTACTGTTTGGATTTTTAATGGTTTTAGTATCTCATGATGCTTTTACCACTCCTTGTATAGTTTGTTTGTTTATTTGTTTATTTATTGAATTTATACCCCATCCTCTCCGCCAAAGCAGGCTCAGGGCAGCTTACATAAAAAGTTAAAATACATAAAACAAAGCAAGTATTAAAAAGTTAGTTTTTAAACAGAAGATGTCAGTTTCCCTAATTGTCATTGGACAGAAAGGCAGGGTAGAACTACAAGGAAGACATAACTAATTGATCATTGTGTGTCATTGGACAGAAGGGTAGAGTAGAACTGCAATGAAGACATAACTAATTGATCCTTTCCCCTCATTCCTTGGTTGGTCTGCTTCTTCCTGAGGTCACATCCCTCCTTAGCCAGCTGCCTCTTTACTCTTTGCTTTTGTTCCAGGACCTGCTGGCCCCTCGTTCTTTTTTCCAGGTAGCCCCTTGACTTTCTGGTGATGTCTCCAATGATATCACTTCAGGGCCTTGCCAACTCTGGCCAAGCAAGGCACTTTCTCCTGTAGCACAAAACCACATAGCAGAATGGTGTGCTTTCCTGCACATCCACATTATAATCAGGTACTAAATACTGAGGACTCAGAAAATGCTACCCCATTAGAAGAGAAATGTTATCTTGAGGGAAGACATACAGATTGTGTGCAATTAATTAGAAACAAATGCATATTTATTGCACAAAACCATTAGGACATCTGGTTCGTTGTATTAAGTACATCATGTGTGCTGACTGGCATGTGTGGGACCCTTGAATTCTGAACGGCTGTTGTGAGAAGTTGTGATCAAGGTATTTCTTCAGGTTGTGCATGGACTGAACTGCCCCAATATGACAGCCCTCCCTCTCTATGGATCTTTATGCTATTTACTCAGGAAAAATGGGCTGAGAATGTACTGTTTTCCCACACTCCTCGGTGTCATTGTTCTGTGTGGTTCAAAAGCTTACATCACCTTGAACTTTCATAGAGCGACAGAATACAGACTGAGAAAAGGTACTGCCTCACCTCAGAGGATTAGCAAATGAAATCTAGGCATAATTGCTTCCATACAAGAGCCTTGCTAGTTAGATCTTCTGTGGGGGCTCACTCACAACAATGCCTTGTATCGTGCGACCGAGAAAGCAGAGGACTCGGGTTCCTATTCCTGAGCAAGAGAAACAGGGTGAATGTTAGAGGTCACTGCACACTCAGTCTCCAGAAGGAAGGGACTGAGAGATCTCTATCCCTATGGGGCTGTGCTCTTTAGTGGCTTCAAATGGCTTCATGTCTGGAAGAAAAGTGATTACCCTTTGGGAACGGTAAGATAATTATAGTATCTTACCAGCTGCTAGGATTGTGATCAGCAGTGCTTTCAGTAGACAAAACTCTTTAAAGTGGGTGATGAATGCTATTTTTCATAATTCCCATCCCAAATCAGTTTTAATCATGTTTCTTTGTATATAACCTGCACTGTTTTTAATGACACTTCCACAAAGCACAGCTATATGTAGCTTTTCTCAGTAAAGTTCTTTAAGATCCTCAGATTTCGCCTTGTGAAATTCTGGGGTTCCCTAAAAGTGCCCATGTGTGTATAGACTACAGATGATTATGCTAATAGAGCATTTACATATCTGGTCAGCTTGCTAGTTCTGTACACACCAAACAGTTCACTACAATTATTTGGGCTGATGCACTAGATATATATGCCAAAGGAAAAATTTACCCAAGAAAAATGGGCTGAGAATGTACTGTTTTCCCACACTCCTCGGTGTCATTGTTCTGTGTGGTTCAAAAGCTTACATCACCTTGAACTTTCATAGAGCAACAGAATACAGACTGAGAAAAGGTACTACCCTTGAAAAGGGTAACTAACTTGTATAGATGAATGTGACATGCGTCCTGCTTCTCCAAGGAGCAAGGTGTGAAGTCGTCCTCCATCCTAAGAAAGAATCCTGCCACTTAAGTAGGTCTTCCTCTAATGAAAGAGCCATTTAAGCCAGAGGATGGCTCCTTGATGGTGGTGCAGGGAAGTGCTGTGAAGCTGCACACACAGCCAACTTATGGTGACACCAGTGTTCCCTCTAAGCTGAGTTCGTCTGAGCTAGCTTGCAGTTTTTTAGCATCTGGCTCACACATTTTTGTCTTGGCTCAGGAAGGATGGCTCCAGAGCAAACTAATTTATGAAGTAGCCAAATTGCTTGCTCACAACTTTAATGCCACCAGCTCACAAAGTAGAATTTTTGCTCATAAGACTCCACAGCTTAGAGGGAGCATTGGGTGACACCGGCCCCGTTGACACAGAGAAGTTGCCACGCTGAAGACATGGTAGATTTTCCGGGCGTGATCCCACCACAACATCTGGAAAGCGTAGTGCACCCATGGCTAACCCGTGGCTTGCTGCCGAAGATGTGGAGTAAAAAACCACCACGTACAACGTACTAGTTTCCGGAAAACTCAGGGCAAGGGCGGGTGTCTGATTGCATTTCCGCAGGAAACCCGTGGTATCCGGCGCCCACCCATGTCCTGTTGCAAACCGGATTTTTTTTAAAGTCTCCACAGGGTGCACACAAATGATCATGCGCATGCGCAAACTTTGGTGAGACAAAAAAAAAATCCTGTTTGCCACGGAAGCGGCGTGGCACGATTAGCGGTGTGATCGCGCCGCGCCGCTTCTTTGCCGCGCTGCAGACTAGCCATGTGATCAGCACCTAACGGCCTAACCATGGGACCTCAACGGGATGTCTGATTGGGCTGCCGTGCGTTACTTTGTTCCGGGGCAAACAGCCACGCTCCCCCCCCCCGCATTTTCCGGTCCGTGTGACCGGGGCCACCATAAGGTTTTCAAGGCAAGAGACCAACAGAGATGGTTTGCCATTGCCTGCCTCTGCGTAGCGACCCTGGACTTCCTTGATGGTCTCCCATCCAGGTACTAACCAGGGCCAATGCCCTTTAGCTTCTGAAATCTGATGGGATCTCCTCTCCTGGGCCACTCAGGTCAGGCCTTGGATTTCCCTTTAGCCTATGGCAGGATATGTGTTTTATGATAACGTGCAAAAAAATAAAAAAATGCATACTTTTGATTTCTTGATTTGTTCTTTTAATTTTAAATATCCTGCTTTGGGGGGAAAATAGTGCCCCCTATTTTGCAATTTGAACTTTAACAGTAATTCCGCCTTGTGTTGCTTTTGTTTAACTTCATTTATTAAAATCTTCCAGATGTTTGTTTGGATTTTACTGGTGAAGGGAAAATATGCTGAAAAGGTGTATGTTTGAATACAACCACTTTCTTATCTGGCATGTTACTGCTGTTGTGATCCACCCTGAGCCCACTTGGGGGAGGGTGGGATATCAGCTGAAATAAATAAATAAATATATCTAAATGCAGGCCTTTGTGGCATGGACCGTGCTATGGATCTCATCTGCATCTTCTGCAGGAGGCATCTTCTGGGATCAGTGGAAATTGTCCTCCCCCAACTGCCATCAGTTCCCATAGGAGAATGGTCCAGGCCTATTCACCATATTAATGTGTATGTTATTTTCTACTGGGAAAGCAGGATGGGAAGAAAGGGTGAAACCTCTTTTCTTGCTTGCTATGGGCCTGATTCAAATCTGGGCTCCCTCTTGCCATTTCTCAACATTAAAAACGCCATTGGGAGACCATCCAGTCATTTCCTTCACAACGTCATATATATCATGACTTTAAAAACATTTAAAATTATTATATTTGTGTCTCTCGGGTCATCACTAATCAATTTCTACTAAACTTTGGTGACTATGGTAATGAAAAATTAATACTAAATGGACCACGGATGAGTAATTTTTATTGCATTGTAAATGACAATGAGTAACTGATACCCTTTTACATCTTGAATATACACAAACGCATGCCTACAGTGGAAAACTCAAATGAAATAAAAGAAACCAGTAAAATGCACATGCAAAATTCAAATGGAGACTGTTCACTCTCCCCTCTGCTCAAAGCAGAGGGAAAGGTGCAGTGGTAGAGCATCTGCTTTGCATGCAGAAAGTCTCAGGTTCAATCCCCTGCATCACCAGTTTAAAGTACCAGGCAGTAGGTGATCTGAAAGACCTCTACTTGAGACCTGGGAGAGCCACTGTCTATACTGAAAGTGGTCAACTTCATTGCAAGGCAGCTTCATGTATGTCTGCTCAAGCAGGACAATAGTAAATTGTGGCAAGAACGATAAGCTAAATTTCACGCATGGGGGGGGATGTATTAATGAAGATTATTATCATAATATCAAAGAAGCTTGTTAATGCAGACTGTTTTGCACAGTGCATTTTGGTCCTTTCTGCATTTGCCTGCCATTCTAGATTTCCTCAGTGTTTGAGTCAAGGTGATTTAAGTCTGCAGCAAAACAGCATCCAAAATAACCTGGGGCAACAGTGGAGTGAAACCGGGCCGACTACATAATGCATAATGGCGGGGGTGGGGGTTAAAATAAAGATAATTTTTAAAAGGTTGATTTTGATTTTGGTGCAGAATTGCTGGGAGAATACCACGGTGAAGATGGATTAAAAGGAGAGTGCAGAAAGGGCTGCACTGTGAGTTTGGTGACCATGCCAAAGAGCTCCATTATGCACATGAGAAAAGTGCTCCTATGTGCTTTTCTAGATGTGTGTCTAGTTGAAGGTGGTTGCTGATGTTTTGCCCCACCACAGTCTGTCCCGTGGCATTGAGCGCTACTCCAGGGGGTTGCTGGAGCTTCTAGAACAGACATTTGTAGGATGTAAGCAGTCACAAAGATCAGGAAAAACTGGAAACCCTAGCCCTGCACTGTCCTACAGATCCTGACAACAGTTACCAGCACTTGTCAGGATTTTAGCAGGTGAGGAAAGGGCTGCTGTACTCAAAGGATCCACTGCTAACTGTGTTCCATGGCCAATGAATCCATACATTAGATTTCTAAAGATGTGCATATGCATGTGTAGGTTAAGTGCCATCAAGTCACTTCCAACTCATAATGAGCCTATGAATTAATGACTTCCAAAATGTTCTACTGTCTTGCTCAGTCAGGTCTTGCAAACCTGGGCTTGCAAACCAGGGCTTTCTTGATTGAGGCAATTCATCTCATCTTGGGTCTTCTTCTTTTCTTGCTGCCTTCAGCTTTTCCTACCACTATTGACTTTCCCAGTGACGACTTCTCATAATGTGACCATAGTATCCACCTTCAGTTTAGTTATTTTGGCTTCTACGGAGAGTTCAGGCTTGGTTTGGTCTAGAACCTACTTGCTTATAAAAGCTCACTAGGGCTCAATAAAGAGAGCTAATTTCAGTAATGGCTAGAGTCATAGACCAGAAACTGGGAGACCCAGGTTTAAATCTTCCCTCAGAAGAAGAAGAAGAAGAAGAAGAAGAAGAAGAAGAAGAAGAAGAAGAAGAAGAAGAAGAAGAAGAAGAAGAAGAAGAAGAAGAGATTGTATTTGTACCCCGCTCTTCACTACCAGGAGTCTCAGAGCAGCTTACAATTTCCTTTCCTTCCCCTCCCCACAACAGACACCCTGTAAGTTAGGTGGGGTTGAGAGAGCTCTTCTGAGGACTACTCTTGAGAAAACAGCTCTGAGAGAACTTGTGACTGACCCAATGTCACACCAGCAGCTGCATGTGGAGGAGTGGGGAATCAAACCCGGTTCTCTCAGATTAGAGTCCGTGCTCCTAACCACTACACCAATGCTTGGGTGACCTTGAAGCAGTCACTCTGTCTCAGGTTAACCTACTTCAAAGGCTGCTGGTTGTTGAAAAATAAGTGGGAAAAGTGAGAACTGGTGGTGTGAGTCACTCTGGGGAGAAAATTGGGGTATAAATATACAAACAAATAAATACACATGTCAGGATGTCACCATTCCCTTTCATGTCAGAGGGAGGTCCACATGCGCAGTCAGGATGACCGTTTCCAGAATTCAGTGAATGGTGCCATCTCCACTTTTCTGTGTGAGCTCCGAAGGGGATTGAAAACTTGCGGAATGTTGGCTCAAAAATGGAAATCTGTCAACTCCAGAACAATTTCCGCATTCTCTTGTGGCGATGCATGTGAATCTTCAACCACAGACAGAAGGCTTCCAGTAGCTTTATTTTTAGACGCCAAAGCTCATTGGTTGGGCACAGAGCAGGCATAGACATTTCTGTCCACTTTGACCAGCTTTGAAATGTTGCGATCAGCACTTTGATTCCCCAAACGAGCAGATCAGATATCTTTTTACAGCTGTCTGAGCTGGACGACGTGGTATGGTATAGAGCTGTAGAAAAGTCAAACCTGTAATGTCAGCTGAAATAGATGGGAACTTGGGCGTACTTCTGTAAATCAGTACGATAGAGTTTCCTGCTTATTAAGCCACCTTTGGTATGTTGGCCTCGGATCTTGTCTTTAAATTGCAGTGTTTATATGAGCCTGACACTTTCCCGAATTGGTGAGAAATGATGGGAAATTTCAGGCAAAGGGGCTTTCTTGTAAAGGATCTGGAACACAAAAATAACGGCGTAACTGAGAAGCGCTCTTGGGCTGGCGTCTCTGGAAAATGACACCATTAGAGTGTGATTTAAAAGGCACCATAAAATATTAACATCTTGCATATCAGACCTATAGCTAATTTTCCCCGTGCTAGGAGCACATCCCATTTGGATATGGACAATTTCTGAAATATTGCATTATTAGATTTTTTCAGTCTTATTAGTGTGTTTGCATGTAAATTGCCATCGGAGTTAATGCCTCCTAATAAGATAGAGGAAATGATTACATTATCAATTTTTAATCATACACGCAATTTACAAAACTTAATCTATGTCTCCATTTTAAAGTCTGTAATAAGATACAGTTTATTTTTGAGTTTGTGCCAGTATTACATTGCCAGTATTGTTGTTCCTCTTCATTGCAACTCATATATCTCACTTACTTTAGCACAGTGCTCATTTGGCGATACTGTGGAAGGAAGACTGCACTTTACTTATCGCAGGTCTGTGCAGACGGTGATCCAGTTGCTGCGCACTGACCATATTGGGGGGCATGGGGAGGATCATGTGATGCAGTGATGTCACCACGTTGCAAGACATTCTAGGAATCCCCTCAATCTTTATGGTAAAGATAGTAGAGACTGGGGAAGTTCCTATAGCATCATGGACGCAGTCACTGAAAGTGACATTGCTGCATCTGAGATGTCACCCCCCCCCCCATTTTCTCCGACTCTGAGAGCAGGCAAGAGCTGGCAGGGGCAGGAAATTGTCCTATGAACACATAGCCTATGATCACATGATGCTGTATGCAAGGTCAGGATCGTCTGCTCTGACTGATTGCAGCTTTCCAGGGTTTTCTACAGAGGTATTTCATATCCCCAACTACCTAAATCTTTTTATGTGGAGATTGCAGGGACTGACTTTGCTAACTCTGGCTTAGGGGATTCATGGGGATATGGTGATGGTGCCAGAGGAGGGCAAATTTGGGGGTGAGAGGAAGCTCAGTGGGAATGTGGTGTTACATCTGGTGATTTCACAGCTGGTTCAAAGATCAGCTACTCTGAGTCCCTCCCCTTCCAGTGAGGTCATTTCCTCATACCAAATTTTAAAATTTAAATTCCCCACCTCATTGCACTTTTGCCCCACCGTTTTCTCTCACTCTACATCACTTGTGTGTTCTGTATGTTGCACTTCCCTTTAATTCTAAACTTTTGTGTTGGTATTACTCACTGCTATGTTCCACCGAACTTTTAGAGGGGGGGGGAAACTTTCAAAATTCTCTTCAGGCTTTGGTCAGTGTTAAGGCCCATAGAAGAATGCCAGGCAACAGAGGTCCCATCCCTCTATCAATCCCCAAATAGCCTCTGCTGTTTAATTTCTATGACTCCCTATGGTATACCATAGGGGGAAAAAATCAGAAGTTCTAGAATATAGACCTGACCTGAATAGCCCAGGCAAGCCTGGTCTTATCAGATCTCGGAAGCTAAGCAGGGCCGACCCTGGCAAGTAAGAAGACGACGACGACATTGGATTTATACCCTGCCCTTCACTACCTGAAGGAGTCTCAGAGCGGCTTACAAGCTCCTTTCCCTTCCCCTCCCCACAACAGACACCCTATGAGGTAGGTGGGGCTGAGAGAGCTCTTTCAAGAACTGCTCTTTGAAGAACAGCTCTGACAGAACTATGGCTTGTCCAAGGTCATCCAGCAGCTGCAAGTGGAGGAGTGGGGAAATCAAACCTGGTTCTCCCAGATTAGAGTCCACACACTTAACTACTGCACCAAAGTGGCTCTTGGAAAGGAGACCTCCAAGGAATACCAGGGCTGGGATACAGAGGCAGACAATAGTAACCCACCTCTCTAAAATGTCCAACCCCAACTAGGGTCACAAGAAGTCTGTTATGACTTCCAAGCGCACGTACGCACACAGGCACACAAACACACAGAGATACTCACCAAAAAAAGAAAGAAAAAAAAACAGTTCTAGAATATTTATCCTCTGTAGCCACTCTAGGGCCCCGGACACACGGGAGGTTTTGGGCCGGAAGAGGGACGGATCGGGGGCACAGCAAACAGGCGCGATCTCACTGCAACATCTGGGAATCAGGGCGCACCCATCCCTGATCCGTCCCTACAGCCCAGTGCTACGGAGCAAACCCCCCCCCCAAGTAAAGAGTAGGACTTACCTGAAACGTCGCAGCAAGCGTGGCCGTGGGATCGCCAGTGCATCCGTCGTTGGGAGTGTTCAAGGCTCCTGGCCGAACTGCCTCGGTCTTCCGTCGGTGGCTTCCTCCCCGGCATCTGATCGTGCCGGGGAGCAACTGCGCGGCGGCTCAAGGGATCTGTGTGATCCCACCGCCGCATGTCTCTTTTGGTGCGGCTCCTAAAAAGCCACACTTTGGCCATGTTTTTTCCTGCTGTGTGGCAGGGGCCTAGGTCTGCCATTTCTCCTAATCTTTCATTTCTCTTTCTGAAGCTGCTGTTTTCTTCCAGGGGAACTGATCCTTGAAGCCTGGAGAAGAATTATCATTCCAGAAGAACTCCAGGCCCCATCCTAAAGTTGGTATCTTCTGCATGCAAAACAGATGCTCTCGATTGGTTTGTTTGCCACGAGATCTCCACCTCTGTGCTCCTATGCAATAAATACTTTTAGGTGTTAAAAACCGGAATGGGTCTTAAAACGGTGCCATGATGCTTTGAAATGCTTTGCTATGGTTACACATGTTTAGAAATGCTCAGAAATGATTAGCACTCTCCGCAAATCATTAGAAACTTAGCTAAAGGTGTTTGTTCTGTTTTCAATAAAACTTGCTTTTTAAGAAAACAAACACAGTTGTCATTGGTTTCTGATTATGCATGCGGAGTACAAATGTACACCACAAGACAGTTTGTGTGTGTGTGTTTGCAGGCTGTGTAGTGGTGTACACATGCTGACTTGTATTTCCAAATCCAATTAAGTTTCATTGGGGATTTTTTTTAAAAAAAACACCACCACAAAATCAGTCAAGGGTAACTAGTTGCCCCCAAAGCAACACACTCCTCCTTTCTGTCCATGCCAGACATAATTATGAACATGAGAAGTGTTTATGTATAATCAAAATTTAGTCTTTCTTCAAAAATTAAGCCAAAGAGATATTTGAAAGCACAAGATCACTTAATGATGCCTCAACCGAGGTGAGTAGATCCATGCGCTGAAGCAGGTGGTATGCTGTAGTTGTTGGACTGGTGGCGGAAAGCACTATCAAGTCACAGCCGACTTATGGTGACCCGTTATGGTGACATACAGAGGTGGCTTGCCATTGCCTGCCTCTGGCTGTGGGCACACTGGCAGCTTGGCATGGTATGGCAGCTTAAAGTGTTGCGGGGCATACCAACCAGACAGCACACCCTGCTGTGGGTTACCTGAGTGGCCACCCCACGGTCAAACATCCACAGTAGTGTTGCACATCAGCCACGGGACATGCTCTGCCAGTGGGAGTTGTTGTTGTGTGTTTTTTTTAATCACCATTGTGCATGCACATTAGAGCATAACAGAACAACCACTTCCGTTAGCTAGCTTCGCAACCCATGAATGAGATGGAACTGCCCACTCACACTTCCCTTCCTGGTTCCTTTCGCGCCAGGAGAATTCAGACATCGGGAAAAACGGAGTGGAAGAGCTACCATCCCTTACTACCAGACTTCCCCCGGTCCCTGATTACTCCAGTTCTAACACAGAGTGGGACAGGCTGCTGACGACTGGGTCATGGACAGCAGATGTCGTTGTCTGATCAAGCCTTTTACATCCACCCAGGTAATGCTACTATGTCTTGACAAACTGCTTGTGTGACCACAGCCTCAGTGTAGCAACCTTGGACTTCCTTGGTAGTCTCCATGGCGTAGCTTCCAGGATCTGACAAGGTTGGCCTAGCCTGGGCCATCCAGGTCAGGACAGCTTTTGAATTAGGAACCACAAATAGAAATGTACTGAAATTCCTATCTGCGTATGGATGTCACGTAACCACACAGAATTCCTTTCCTGGGATGTGCAAACGCACATCTTCATCCAAATCATTGCCCGACTTGTCATGTGTAAATCTTCCCATTTTCCCCCCCTCTGTGCAACAAGGATTGGTTCAGTATGAGAGTAACCAGCATCTCCATGACAAGATAGTACTCTTCTCCATAGGACATTTCTGCCATTGCCAAACCACTGCAACCAATTTCAGATCACAATGGAAACAAGATGCTGTGACCCTTGATGTTTGGTTTTTTTTACAGCTAGCATGCTATTGATTAAAACCAGTGATACAATCGCCTAGCTATGAAGTCTTCGCATTGTACTTAAAATATACGTGTAGTGTAGCTTTGAATGGTAACAGGGTGACCATTGCTCTAAGTGTGCAGACTCTAATCTGGGAGAACCAGGTTTGATTCCCCACTCCTCCACTTGCACCTGCTGATGTGACCTTGGGTCAGTCACAAGCTCTGGCACAGCTGTCCTTGAAAAAGAGCAGTTTGTGTCAGAGCTCTCTCAGCCCCACCCACCTCACAGGGTGTCTGTTGTGGGGAGGGGAAGGGAAAGGAGTTTGTAAGCCGCTCTGAGACTCCAAGTGAAGGGCGGGGTATAAATCCAATCTCCTCTTCTTCTTCTTCTTCTTCTTCTT
>NW_015176466.1:994475-997277 GCF_001447785.1 Gekko japonicus | reverse complement strand
TTAAATCTGCTTCTACACAGACCATTGCTCAGAGTCTTAAACAGTTTAACTTTTTTTTTTTTTAGAAGTAACATTGTGCTTCTTGATAGTGAGTTTCCCATATTGTCAAAAGTCCCAGTCCGAACCCCAGGTAAGGATTTTTGTTGCAAAGGGGGTACGACAAAACAAAGTTACAAAATACTAAATAAAGGTAAAGGTTTCCCTTGCTCGAAAGCCAGTTGAATCCAACTCTAGGGGGAAGTGCTCATTTATGTTTCCAAGCCGAAGAGCCAATGCTGTCCAAAGATGTTTCCGTGGTCATGTGGCTGGCGTGACTAAATGTCGAGGTGCACGGAATACTGTTACCTTCCCACTGAAGTGGTACCTATTTACCTACTTGCAATTTCTTGCTTTCAAACTGCTAGGTTGGCAGGAGCTGGGGCCAGAGACAGGAGTTCACTCCGTCACACGGCACTCGGGTCTCGAACTGCCAAACTACAGACCTTCCAGTCTGCAGCTCAGCGTCTCCACAGCCCAGGAGTGAAAGGCCAAGTCTCCCGGCTTCTCGGGGAATTAACAAGAAAAGTCAGCCCTGCAGTGTGGGACTGCCATCTGAGTTTCTACACACCAAACAGCTGGTAGGCAGTCAAGAGCCAAGGCTCTGCATAAAGGCTTTGAGGTCAATGAAGGCAAAAACCACAACAGAGTAAAAGTATAATTATTTATTTAAGGTGCAAAATATATTTAAAACAAGACTAGACAGTGAAGGAAATAAAACAAATAAACCTAAGCGTTTCCAGCATAGCTAATACATAGAAACAGGCAGGGCTTTTTTTGGGCAGGAACGCACAGGAACGGAGTTCCGGCTGGCTTCCAAGTTGGCCACGCCTAGCAGGAACTCATTAGCATAATAGGCCACACCCAACAGCAGAAACTCATTAGGATTGGCTACATTAGGGGTGTGTGGCCTAACATGCAAAGGAGTTCCTGCTACAAAAAAGCCCTGGGTTTTGACAACAAACAAGGTAAGCAGAATAAGAAGCAAAAGGTGGGTGTGGCTGGATGACCACACTTCTGGTAATGTGGGGGTGTGGCCTAATATGCCAATGAGCTGTGCTGTCATGGGTGTGGCCTAATATGCTAATGAGTTTCTACTGTTGGGTGTGGCCTATTATGCTAATGAGTTCCTGCTGGGCTTTATCTACAAAAAGAGCCCTAGAAACAGGGTTCCCGTTTCATCAGAGGCAGTCAGTTTCATCAGAGGCAGTCAGTTCCAGCAAGACAAGATGATCAAGGCTTAGCCAGTCCAGGCAGCAGTCAGGTAGGATGCCATTTTGGGAGCTGTAAAGCCACTGACATGTTGCAGTGTCAAGCAGTCACCAAGCTCCTGGCTATAGTGCAAAAACTAACTAGATTTATGGGGAAAGGTCTCTGACTGATCCTAGGCCTTTGGACCAACCAGATACCCAAGAGGTGATGTAACTCTCTAGGTTGCTAGGCACATGGCATCCAAGGATGGACAAGAGGGAGGGAGAGAAACGAAAGAAACCATACTGCAGATAGGTCCGCCCTCTCCCATACACAGGTGTCCATAGTTTCAGATGTCTGGAATGTACTAATTGGGTCCTGTTACTCCCTGATACCTCCGCTGCAAACAATGAAGCTGGAAAGGTCACTGTGCACTATCTACTTCTGAACCATCTCTAACTGTCTCTGGGAAGATTCCTCTAGGCCTCTCAGCAGCCTGAACCAAAGATCGTATGTTACAGAAAAAAGCAAGGAACCATTTTTCTTTACACACATGTTATCTCAGTAATCTTGGCAAGGTAAATTGCTATTATGCAACATTGCCTGAAATCAATAGGAAAGAGGGTGTGGAAAGCAATTTGCTGCTCTATGTGACTATCAGGGCACTGAAAGGTGTCACTCGGTTTAGGACTTGCATGGTGAACCAGTCTGGTAACAGCTGCATGAGACAGGGTACCAAATATTAGCTGGTCTCCTTATTAACTATCATGGGAGGGCAGAGGTCTCAATGTGGACCTTGTTCTTGCTAAAGCTCCTGTTTAAAGCCAGTAAGCAAAACTATTATTATTAGCCTTGCACATTTTCATCACTACACTATCACATCTGTACTTCTCAAGCTGTGAGCAAGCCTTGTGAATACCACAACCATGTGTTCAGGGGCTGAGAGGCACCCATTTTGGTGTGAAAAACCCACCTCTTTGGCCCTTATCTCATGGGATATTCACACACATTATATACACACCACAGCCAGCAGGCATAGCTTCATATGGGCATCATTTTCATTGTTGTGTGTGTGTTAACTGCCATCAAATTGTTTCCAACCTATAGAAACCCTATGAATTAATATCATCCAACACATCATATCATTAACAGGCTCGGCCAGGTCTTGCAAACTGACTGCCACGGCTTCCTTAATTGAGTCAATCCATCTTATCTTGGGTATTCCTCTTTTCCTTCTGTCGTCAACTTTTCCTAGAGTCATTGGGTGATTTCTCACGAGAGCTGCCTCGCAGCACAGCACCGTTTGCCTCGACACAAACGTGTCAATTTCACACCCGAAGCTCCGGGGCTGCATTTTGACTCGGGGCTTCGCCCGATTTCCTCCGCAGTTTCGTGATCCTGGTTTTTGAGGATCATGAAACTGCGGAGGAAATCTGGCGAAGCCCCGGGTGATTTCTCATGAGAGCTGCCTCGCAGCACAGTGCCGTTTGCCTTGACACAAACATGTCAATTTCACACCCAAAGCTCCGGGGCTGCATTTTGACTCGGGGCTTCGCCCAATTTCCTCCGCAGTTT
>NW_015176466.1:984692-993275 GCF_001447785.1 Gekko japonicus | reverse complement strand
GGGAAAACTTTATGTTTTCCCCTCAAATGGCTGTGGCCCCGCCCCCAGGGTGCCCGGCGTCAGCACGTCACATCCAGCTGACGTGCATGCGGCGCTGAGGACGCCGAGCGGGAGCCCCCCGCTCCAAGGTAAAAACTATTTGGCAACCCTAGCAGGGTATAAATCCAACTTCTTCTTCCTCCTCCTCCTCTTCTTCTTCCATTCTCCTATCCAATCCATCAGCTCTTTTTGCATACTCACCTCCCTGTTTAAAGACTGTTTATCAGCTGCTCAAGGATTTGGAACTGGAAAGCCTGGATGAAGTCCCACTTTCTGCCTTCCTAGCAAACAACAGGTGTGTGGATTCAAAGTTATTGCTCATACCTAGATTTGGATCAGGGTCATAGTTTCTAATGATTTGATTGATTGATTGATGGTCGGATTTGATCCCCTGCCAGCATAGCTTTCCAAAGCCCTTGGGAGGATTGCCAAACATTAAAAACAATGACACACCAGTCCACAAACTTCAACACAGTTAGCAACTGGCCTTCTCACAGGATCCAAAGATTAGGGAGTGGTTGGGGCTCAGTGGTAGAGCGTCTGCTTGGCATGCAGAGGGTCCCAGGTTCAATCCCCGGCATCTCCAGGTGAAAGGAACCAGGCGGAAGTGATGTGAAAAACATCTACCTGAGTCCCTGGAGAGCCACTGCCAGTCTGAGCGGACAATACTGACTTTGATGGACCAAGGATCTGATTCAGTACAAGGAAGCCTCCCACTGAAAATGTCCATTGACGGACGGATTTCCATCAACAACGTGCAACTTCTTTGCCTGCACCTTCTGATGCAGCCCAAAAGTGCCCCTCCCCGTGCTGTTCCTTGAGGACAGGAACAGCATGAGGAGGAGCTGGAAGCTTGCCTTAGGAAGGGGAAATAGATGGAGACTTCCCTCCTTATGTACATGGAAATGATTGGCAGGATCCAGCTCCCCCCAAAAATAATAGGCATCAAACATCCCCAATAAAATCACAAAAGAACTCTGAGCAGATATGGAAGATCTTCCTCTGCCCTTCTCATTCCAGGTGCACATTACTCCTGAGAAGGGCTGCTTTTGCCAGTAGCTCTTAAGATGCCGCTTCCTCCTTTGATCTAGGAATAAGCGATAGCTGTGCCTCCCCCCCCCTGCCATGTCACCTCTACCCTTCTCATTCCAGGTGCACATTTAAGCAGGAGGCCTTGTGCCACAGGATGAGAGCACAAGGGTGCTTGGCCTGTGACTCTTCACCTGGGGCACTGAGCTGGGGACCAGGAACTATATGCAAGGAGCAGAAGAAGGTCCCCCAAATGGAGAGAGAGAGAGAGAGAGAGAGCGCTACACCAGTTACTCAGTGTAAGGTATCGGCTATCACATACAATGCTCGTCATGGCCTTGGACCCTCATCTCTGCAAGAGCCCCGCTCCCCCTTAACGCCACCATGACAACTGCGCTCACTGGAGCTCACTGGTGCCAACCTGCAGAAGGGCAAAATCAATGACTGCCTGTACAGGTGCTTTCTCATTTGTGGCTCCTACCTGGTGGAATGGCCTGACCAGAGAGGTCAGGAAGGCTCTCGTTCACATCGATTTCTGCAAACTGTGCAAAAATGAATGATTCAAGATGGCTTTTCTACCTGGGCCATAGAGTTGCACTGTATGAAATAATTCACAAAGTTACTTGGAAAAATTATTAGAGACTGTGGTCTATACTAGTATGTATACCTTGCTGAAACTGGGGTCCTACAATGGAATTTTGCATCATTTAATGTGTCAAATTAATACTTATGCTTAGTTCTGGTTTTCTTTTCAATCTCTGCTTGGTTCTACAAACCAAATCCTATTTCAATGTTTATTGAATGTCCCATCTGTCGATTGAATTGACTCAGTCTGTGTAATCTGCCTTGAGTCCAAGTGATAAAGGCGGACTATAAATCATGTAAATAAATAAATGGTAAATAAAATATGATTATTTTAAAGTTGATGAAGAAGAAGAGGAAGAAGAAGAAGAAGAAGAAGACAATCACCTTTCCTTCCCCTCCCCACAACAGACACCCTTGTGCGGTAGGTGGGGCTGAGAGAGCTCTTTTTATTTATTGTATTTATTTTATTTTATTATATTTATAACTCGCCCTCCCCACGAACGGGCTCAGGGCTGAATACCATTTACTTTTGAGAGAATAGCTCTGAGAGAACATGTGACTGACCCAAAGTCACACCAACCAACGCATGTGGAGGAGTGGGAATCAAACCCGGTTCTCTCAGATTAGAGTTCGTGCTCCTAACCACTACACCAAACTGAAGAATTTATGATGATGAAAAGTTGAAGGCCACGATCATCTTGGTTTGTGAGTCAGGATTAGACTTACTCTCTTTCTCTCCTTCCCTGTCTTATTTTCTCTGTCCTGCTCAATATATATTTACCTTAAACTTAACTTTAAGGTACGAATGGAATTCTCTTGGAAAGAGTAAAGAAGTGAAATCCTCTCTGGGTGCTTCTTTTAATGTTCAGCATCCTTTAAGCAAGCCCAACGCCATGTGCCAAATTATGTGTGTTTAGTAGATGGTGTGAATAAATGCAAAGTAACTTGGAGCTGTGATCAGCACATTCATTTAAGGAGAGCTTGGACTAGTACTAAAATCCAACATT
Source organism: Gekko japonicus (assembly GCF_001447785.1). Lineage (NCBI taxonomy): Eukaryota > Metazoa > Chordata > Lepidosauria > Squamata > Gekkonidae > Gekko > Gekko japonicus. The sequence continues at coordinate 990,615 of NW_015176466.1, read as the reverse complement.
AATAGGGGGAAAACGCACTCCTAGAGACTCATTCCCCCAAATAAACCAGTTACGCCGAGTAAATGGTATTCAGGCTCAGGAAATTTTATATGGTAACAGAGTGTATAGAAGAGGAGTTTAATTAAAAACTAAGGATTCACTTGCCATTTGTTGACTTGCTGGTCCATGGGCATGATTGTAGGGAATATTAAAAATTGTGTGCTGTCTACCACTCAGGGGTATACATAGGGGATCATGCCAATAAAGGTTGTCTGTCTGTCTGTCATAGGGGATAAGAGAAATTTGTTTAGGTTTATCCAATCTCTTTTGGCTTTCTTCAAACTCAATTTATTGTTTTGCCTGATGAAGACTCCCTAAATTTGTTTTAAATTTCCCATTCGGTAAAATTTTGAAGGCATCCCTAATAGCAAAAGCAAGAATAGGCCATCTAGGATATGTTGCCACTGAGAGCCCTTTTTCACCCTTTTTGTTGCTGATTTGTTTGCTTCTTGTACAGCATTTTTATATTACTGTATGCCACTCTTGCCCTAACCTGGATGGCCCAGGCTAGCCCGGTCTTCTCAGATCTTGGAAGTTAGGCAAGGTCAGCCCTGGCTACTATTTAGATAGGAGACCTCCACAGAAGTCCAGGGTGGTGACGTGGAGGCAGGCAATGGCAAACCACCTCCAAAAGTCTCTTGCCCTGAAAACCATCCAGGGTTGCCATAAGCCAAGTGTGACTTGATGACACTTTCCACCACCACCACTACCACCACGCCACTTTCATCCCATTTCCATGCAACTGGTACACTACAGGCATGCTGGGTTTCTATCTGTGGACTTCACAGAGTAGGGCTTCCTTGATTCTACCTCCCGAACCTTTGCAAGGGTCAACAAACCACAAGGAAAGGACTGGGGGCAAAATGGAGTCTGTAGTGGCATAGGAAAATCCCTGGCCTCTCTTCTACAAACAGAAAAGCCATTCTATCAAAGGAACTGTGTGATCGGATAGGTGCCAATGGCAATATATGAGAAGACATGAAGCTGCTTTATATTAAAACAAATCCTTGGTCCGTCAGGATTGGTATAGTGTGCTCCGACTGGCAACAGGTCTCCAGAATCTCAGGCAAAAGTCTTTCAAATCACCTACTTCAAATCCTTTAACTGGAAATGCCAGAGATTGAACCTGGGACCTTCTCCATGCCAAGCAAATGCTCTACTACTAAACTATGCCCCCCCCCAATTACAATACAATAAGCTCTGCTGGGGGACAATAATAGTTTTGTCACACACTGGAGAACCTATGTCACAAACTGGGATGTTTTTACATCAAAACAGTGTGTTCATGAAATTTGGTAACTTCCTGAACTAGAATTAGAAAATGTGGACATCATGTTGGAAATGAAGTGAAGGACTATCTCTGCTTTGAGGAACATCTTCAGTTAAAGGACCAGGCAGGAGGTGACGTGGAAGACCTCTGTCTGAGACCCTGGAGAAACTCTGTCAGTCTGAGTAGACAGTACTGAACTTGGTGGACCAAAGGTCTAATTCAGTATAAGGCAGCTTCATGTGTTTTCAGAATAGGCTGAATCACTGCTGTATCCCTGCTTTTGAGTTGTGCATCTATGTAGTTAAGGGCCAGTTCCTATATTACCTTAGCAGCATGGTTGCTATTTCACATCTTTCCTCTTCTGAGGGTGGCACTGCAGGAAATAACCCACTGGTGGACCTCCTGATGGCTCCTGGGTTTTGGCCACTGTGTGATACAGAGTGTTGGACTGGACTGATCCAATGTGGCTTCTCTGGTGTTCTTACATCATAAGGGCAATTCCATGTGCTGTCTCTTTTACACTGGGAAAAGCAGTTACAAAGAAGCAGTAACTAAATCACTAAACTAAATGTGAGAAGCCATTCTTGGTGACTTGAGCAGATAAATTACACAGAAATACTGACTGGGTTACATTTCAGTTTATATCTGGATGAGAACTTGCCAAAAATGAGATAAGAAGGCTCCAGTGATTGACTGATTTGTGTTTGTGAAGAACAGGACAAAATGTGATGTGATATCTAAAGTCAAGAGCTGGGTTTGGTACTCAATAATTGCTTCTGGAAATATGCAGGATTGTTTGGGAGCTTGTGAGTAGGAGGGGTTTCTTTGGAAGCCTCAGCTGTATGAACTGGTGTCTCCTACAAGCCTACAAACCCAGACTGATTTCGCACAAGGAGCTGCACTGCCGTCATGCCTCCCTTTGCCCCATTTCCATTGGTCAATTTCCCACTCAAAGCCGCGCAGCCGCATTTTGACCTGCGGCTTCACCCGATTTCCCCCGCAGTTTCGTGATCCTGTTTTGTTAGGATTATGAAACCACTGACCAATGGTCTGACTTTGTATAAGGCTGCTTCATGTGTTCATGGCTATAGGAAAATGTACTACATCATCATCTTGTTGTGCTTTTCCCTATCTCTGGCAATCGTGGGCAGGGATGGGGGAGGGTAAACACCTATCACAATGATATATTTTGGATCTCCATAAAAACATGACCTGAGGAGGATGAGGAGATGGCTCTCTCAAGGACTGCTCTTGAGAGAACAGCTCTGAAAGAACTTGTGACTGACACAAGGTCACACCAGCAGCTGATGTGGAGAAGTGGGGAATCATACCCAGTTCTCCCAGATTAGAGTCTGCACTCCTAACCTCTACACCAAACTGGCTCTCACTTAATGTAGGGGGAGGAATTTTTGACAGGCAGAGCCTTGTAATTCTGCTTGTTTTGCCTGCGACATGCAGCCAATAAACCTGTGCTTGAGCATCTCACCTGGGGCCCGATTTCCTTCCTGGGACCAGCAGTTGCCTCATGGCTTCCCTCCACTGAGCTGATTTTCTCTGCTGCAAGCCTGTCACGTTGGGCCTCTGTTTCGTGTTTTAAGCCTTTTCTGTCAATGCTTCCCACCATCAGCTGGAGGGAAAAAAAGAAGTTAATTATAGATGGCTTCTGAAAAGAAAATGTAATTTTTATTGGAAATGTAAAGATAAATAAATACAGCTGTAGAGGAGCAGTGCCATTAGAAGTGCCGAGAAGAGCCCCATGATGTTCTACTTAGAGTAAACATTCCTCTTTCTGCCTTTTAAGAACTGGAGCCTGCTGTACTCAAGGCAGCCTTCCTTTCATGTGGGACAAGAAAAGTTGGAAAGGGAATTTAGTTAAAACTCTGAGCTGAAACTGAAGCTTACAGGAGATTAGAGGGAGCGGAGCTCCAGAAAAGGCCTTGCTGTTGCTGTAATGCACAGTTCCCGACTTATGATTTCCATATCTCTTTTATGTAGCCCTCTAATTGGCACTCTTTAAATGATGCAAAAGCATTTTCTCATTGTTGACACTCAGGAGGTCAAATAGTTTGCAATCTCCATCCTTTGAATGGAATCGTCCCCCTTGATAGTGACCAGGTTTTGGGAAGAAACCTGGGGTTACCTTGTCTACGGAATCCAACTTCAAATGGCAGAAGTTTAAGTTTGGCGAGGGAGGAGGGTTGGATACTTGTAGAAGAGAAGGAGACTGTATGATCTTTAGATGTCCCCTTAATGGGCTATGAGCCGAGGAGGAAAGGCCAGTTCATATGACGGAGACAGAGGGACGAATACAATGAACATATTTTTTGTAATTTATTTCTTTAGGTCAGAGGTCATTTTGGGGGGATCGCAGGGGATCGCAGTTCCCCCAGGTGAGGTACGGGGGGCAGGGCACATGACGAAGCCCCGCCCCCTGCTTCCGGCCGCCCCGCTTCCGGACCTCATTCAGCCAGGAGGAGGCAGGAGAAGAGGGAGGGTAAGTTGCTTCCTCTCTGCCTCTCCCCACCCCTGCCTGCCTGGGGCCAGGGAGGGCCTTCGCAGGGCTTCCTTGCACTCCCGCCAGCCTTGCAGGTCCACCGCTGGGCCCCTCATGGGGCTCGGAAGTGGAGCTGCAAGGCCGGCGCCAGCGGCCGGGACCGTTGGGGGCGGGGTGTGTGGCCTTATGACACACTTCCGGTTATGTCAGGGGGTGTGGCATATGCTAATGAGTTATGCTAATGAGTCCCCCTAGCTCTTTTTCTACGAAATGACCCCTGCTTTAGGTATTTGGAAAATGTATATGCTGCCTCTCCAGAGACACTTGAGGCAGCTTACAAAATCAAACATAAAATCAGAACACAATAAAAGCATTACAATTACTGGCCACTGGTAGGGATGCCAGCCTCCAGGTGGGATCTGGAGATCTCCCTGAATTGCAGCTTATCTCCAGCCTACTAAGATCAGTTCCCCTGGAGAAAGCAGATGCTTTGGAGGGTAGACTGTGTGGCACTGTACCCCCTGAGGCCCCTGTCCTCCCCAGACTCCATCCCCAAATCTCCAGGAGTTTCCCAACCAGGATCTGGCAACCCCGCCCCCATCCCCCTCCAGCGGCCAGGGGGGAACACTACAACCCTAGCCACTGGAAACCTAGCCATGACATAAAAACAGTATAAAATATTTAGCAGCCTAAACTAATTCTCATGGAACACTCTCAGGTTAGAAGCAGCCTGAAAACAATTTTAAAAACATCACACACACACACACACACCCAAATTAAAAACTTTTGGCCTGGAAAGTAAAGTAGGTGCTAAGCAAGCTTCAAAGGGCAGGGCATTCCACAGACGAGGTGCCACCACTGAAAAGGCCCTGTTTCTGGTCACCATGCACAATGTTTCGGGTCACCTGTGCAGGTAAGGGCACACAGAGCAGAGCTAGGAGGCTAAAAGGTACAGGAGAAGGTGGTCCATCGAGGTGGTCGTGGAGGGGCTGTGCCATAACCCCAAGTCTAGAGCTAATACTTGATTAAAAAATATAGGGCCATAGATCAGTGGCAAAGCACAAACTCTGCATATAGTCCTTGGCATCTGTCCTGACATTGAGATGCCAGAGCCCCACCCAACCAGCTTACCACCCGGTGAGCCACCCCTCGGGGGTCCACAGCACCCTGGTCCCACTCTCACCTGGACCCATGAGGGGGCAAAGGCGGTGGCTCCCGAGGGCTGTCAGGAGACCGCCAGTGGGGGAGAGGCCCTCAAGAATAACAGAAGGCAGTCACCACCTCCGAGCAGCACAGTGGTTGCCACCCCCCAGACCACAAATGGTGCTGGCTCCACCCGGTGCCAGCTGATGGGCATGGGTCTGCCCCAGAGTCAGAGGTCACTTTTCAGGCCCGCCAACCTCGGTGGGCCCTCCCCCAGGCAAGGAGGGAGCAAAGGAGCCTGCCCTAGGGCTGCCGCCCAAGAGCACAGGGCAGTGTCTCCAGCTAAAAGGGGGAGCCCGGGGGTGAATCCAAAGGGAGGGACCAGGAGTGGGGAATGGTGCAAAAGAAAGGGCTGCAGATGGTTGAGGAGGACAGCCCTGGAAGTCTCCCAGCCATATGACAGACAGAAATGGCAGTGAGACCCAGGAGGGAAGGGAGTGAAGGGAGGTGATGTAACCCCCTTCCCCGTTCATATGGCTGAGACCTCTGCAAGCCCCAAAGGGGGGGGGCACTTAGACAGGAGGGAACTGACAGGGGCGAGGACCAACCCAAGAAGACTCTTCAGAGGAAGGTGACTACAGAGTCCAGCAGGGATGAGGAGGGGTCAGGGGACTTGTGTGTCACATCTCAACTTTAGATGCTAGCAGTGCTGGGGTGGGGGGAACTGCCTATAGCCTTGAAGAACTGCTGACAGTCACAGTTGACAGTGCGGGTCATCTGAGAAGCAGAGGGGTTCCATATATGACCAGCCTCTCTCGATACTGTTCTTTGACTGGCATCCTGAGAAGAAGTGATGAAAAAGAAAAGAAAGGGGGGGGAATCTGGAATCCCGAATCGCGCCAGAAAAAAGAGATCGTGTAGTCGGTCTGGCAGTGGCTTTGATTTATTTATATCCAAATGGAGTTTCTCATGGAGGG
>NW_015176466.1:903553-984664 GCF_001447785.1 Gekko japonicus | reverse complement strand
TTTTTGTTTCTCTCTCTCTCTCTCTCTCTCTCTCTCTCTCTCTCTCTCTCTCTCTCTCTCTCTCTCTCTCTCTTTCTTTTTTCAAAAAAAAATGTGTTTGCCTTCACGGCTTTGGAGTGCTCGCTAATTCCATCTGTCCACAACAGAGCCATCAGAACGGGGAGAAAAAAAGCATTTCCATATGTGCAAATTACCACGCAGGCTCTTAATCTGTGCTGTGCTTCTCTGAAGTAGATGGCGCGGATGGCTGCCAAACCCCACTAATGGCATTCAAATAAAAGACTTTATTGGTTTTAACTGCCACTTTTCCCTCCCAAAATAGATTTAAAACATATCCCCTCCCCCTCCTTTTTATCTTTTTTTTTTTTAAAAAAAAAACTGGTGTCCGTTTGCATTTCAACCCATCATCACATGCAGCATAGCTATTGAGGTCAGCTACCTTTACCCCCCAGCAGAGGTTCCCGGGGGAGGGAGCATGCCTCTGAAGGACACTTACGAAGGGTGTCCCAGCCTCCTTGCTACAGTCTTCCCCAGATATATGTTCTCTGGGCTGGGGACCAGAATTCCCACTTTTCTATTGACCATCACTGCTTGGAAATCAAGGAGGCTGGTTTCCTATTTCACCCAATGTCTGCCCCCAAGCCTTTCCCCTCTGCTCCAGGCAAGCTGATTACAATATACCTTGTGCCTTTGCATCCTTTACAGGCACACTTTACAACACCCCTCCCACTTTCTGACTAGGATGAAAGGACTTGGAGATCTCCCTTTGTACTGTACTCCTGTCTGACGAAGGAAGCTTTGACTCTCAAAAGCTTATACCTGAAACTCTTGTTGGTCTTGAAGGTGCAACTGACTCAAATTGAACTGTCCCACTGCAGACCAACACAGCTTCCCTCAGAAATGATTTCACCCAGGATCGGTTGCCTTAAAATATGCTCTGCGACCCTACCACCTTTGTTTCCTCAACCACTCACTTCTAAGATGGCAAATCTTGCAAAGGGAACTCATTCTTCAGGATCCCAAGGTGGTAACCAGACAAAATGATGGGGGATCTGTGAAGAAATGCCCCTACAGTGTTCCAAAATACAAATGGAAGACTGGAGTGGGGAGGGGCAGTATGACTTGGACCTGTGGGGTGGGGAGAGAGTAACTGTTTTGCTTGTGCCATTTTCTGTGATAACTCTTGTCTCCCAAGTTGACTATATTCCTCTGTGATAAAAGCTTGTATGTTTGCCTTAGAGTGAGGGCAATTGTGATTTAGGGATGGGCACGGACCCCAAAATTCCAGTTCGGGTTCGGGGCAGTCCTGAACCAAAAATGCCCAAATCGAACCGACCAGTTTGGATCCCCAAGCTGCGGCCAGCAGAAAGGAGGGGGAATTGCCCAGGAAGGGTTAGATTGCTGGCAGCTATTTAACCCTTCTGTTTCATTTCCCCCTGCTTCAAAGTGTGTGGGTGTGTGTGAAATGGACAGATTTAATGGCACCTTCCCTGAATGTTGGTTTGGGGTCTACAGACCAAGCAGAGCTCATGCAGAATTTTGTCTCATGAACCAGTTTGCAAGTTGACTATATTCCTCTGTGATAAAAGGTATCATAAAGGAAGCTTGTATGTTTGCCTTAGAGTGAGGGCAATTGTGATTTAGGGATGGGCACGGACCCCAAAATTCCAGTTCGGGTTCGGGGCAGTCCTGAACCAAAAATGCCCAAATCGAACCGACCAGTTTGGATCCCCAAGCTGCGGCCAGCAGAAAGGAGGGGGAATTGCCCCGGAAGGGTTAGATTGCTGGCAGCCATTTAACCCTTCTGTTTTACTTCCCCCTGCTTCAAAGTGTGTGTGTGTGAAATGGACAGATTTAATGGCACCTTCCCTGAATCTTGGTTTGGGGTCTACAGACCAGGCAAAGTTCATGCAGAATTTTGTCTCATGAACCAGTTCATGCCCATCCCTATTGTGATTCTGAAAATAGCATGGGGGAAGGATTAAAGAACCTCTCTCCTTGAGTTAGAGGGTCAGTCTGAAACAGGATCCCACCTCCAACCCCCATCTTGTTGGTTGCTATTTTGATTTAACCTAGACTGATTAACAGAGATGCTGCCTTTGTTAATGCCTCTTTCCCAGGCCAGCAGCTGGGCCTGTGTGAACAAAGCCCTTTAAACACAGTGGATTTCCCACCAATCAGCTGTTCTGAAGAGAAGCTGGATTCAGTCCCACGACTTCACCTTTCCCTCCAAATTCATGATCAGCAGGATTGCAGCAGTTAATACAGGGCTTTTAAGTACATAGTCATGGCTGAGACATATAGAGTTGCCAACAACCGCTTGGGAAATTCCTGGAGATCTGGGAGTGGTGGCTGAGAAGGGCAGCAGTTGGGATAGGGATGTGATATCACTCAATGACTTGTGTTTCTTTGACTTGTGTTTCTTTGACTTGTGTTCTTTGACTTGTGTTTCTAAAGCTACCATTTCCCAAAGGGAACTGATCCAGGTAGCCTGGACATCAGTTGTAATTCCAGAAGAACTCCAGGCCCACCTGGAGGTTGGCAACCCTCAATATATGCATGTCACGCTTGGTTGTTTTGGAGTCAAAAGGATGTCTGAGGAAGCATGCTTGTACATGAAAGCTTATACCATAATTAACACTTTGTTGGTCTTAAAGGTGCCATTGGACTCAAATTTTGATCTTTGGCTTATGCTGGCTAGGATGTCAGTTTCTCTGCAGAGATCTGTTCTCCCGTATGGGGGGGGGATTCTCTCACATGACATGAGAGAGGCCCAAGTTCTTATCCATCTGGTTTATATTCCAATGCTCCAGTCACATTCTTCAGAAAGCCTTCTCCTAATGGTATCCCTTCCTAGGACTGCCTGGATGGCTACCTTAGGACAAGAGCTTGTTCTGTACTAGGTCTAGTTCTCTGGAACAGTTCACCAGAGTAGGCATAGAGGGTACCTTCACTCACTGCATTTTGGAAGGTGTGTAAGATGGTTTTATGCCAGAGGGCATTTGGTGGCGGATAGACTGCTTTCCCCTGAACTGGAAGGCCCAGGCTAGCCCGACTTTGTCAGATCTCAAGTGCTAAGTAGGGTCAGCCCTGGCTAGTACTTGAATGGGAGACCACAAGGAAATCCAGGGTCATGACAAAGAGGCAGGCAATGGCGAGCCGCCTCTGAATGTCTCTTGCCTTGAAAACGCTACAGGGTCACCATAAGTCAGCTGCAACTTTTTTTTGTATGGGGTGTGTGTGTGTGTGCGTGCCTGTGAGCCTGAAAGTCATGGTGACTTCTGGTGACCCCTAGTAGGGCTAGGACATTTCACAGAGGTGGCTTGATAACCTTCCTCTGCATCCCGGCCCTGGTATTCCTTCCAAGTACTTGCCAGGGTCAGCCCTGCTCAGCTTCCGAGATCTAATGAGATCGGGCTTGCCTGGGCTATCCAGAACAGGACAAGTCAGCTGCATCTTCATGGCACTTCCAGCCACCAGACTGTTTGGGGCCGATTGTGCTGCGTTTTAACCTTGTAATTGTACTGTTTTTAACTGTCTGATTGTATCCCTTTAAATCTTGCTCCTGGACACTTCTGTTGTTGTTGTTGTTTGTCCTTCTGCTTTCTTAGCTGCCTTCAGTTAGAAGAGATAAGGCAGGATATAAATATTTTAAATAAATTAATTAATGTGCTTTTTTGGTGTTATGTGTGAAAACAGACTGTCCCTCCACCAAGAACTACTCCTATTCACTTTATGAGTTAGAGTAACAGGGCGCTATGTTGCATTTTGTTCTATATTATTCCATGAATACATTTTTTTAAAAAATACTCCCTTTGCTTCATGATCTCCACTAGCACAAGGCCAGAAACAGTCTTCTTCACTAGATGGGACCGCCCTGGTTCCAGGCAGGGTTTCAAAGAAATGAGGGGAAATCTGTGATGGGGGGAAATGTCTGTAACCCAGTTGCCACACCCGAGTGTCTCTGCATATTGTACAGGGTGTGAACTGTTGGTGTCATAATTTTTTTAAAAAACGGAATAAGAAGGCTATATCTAAACTCAGAAACATGTACAAAGGGCCTTCTTTGAACCAAATAAGGATGTCCTCAAGTTAAACCTTTCCCCTTAAACACCCTGCAATACTCACGGTCAAAGTTGCTCAAGGGATTTCTTTTTTGGGTGCAAATTAAACATGATAAGGTGGATCATGATCTTTTAAAAGATCACCCTGTGTCTTGGGTGAGAAGGGCTGAGTGCAGACAGTTTTAAAGAGATCCTGTTTTCAGGGTGTGTTTAAGTCAGGGTACCGAACGGCCTGCCCTGATATTGTCTTTTTAACCCAACATGTTCTTAATCTCCAAACAAGCTTTTGTTCTTCCAACAGAGGCTCTCGTTTTACTTATCCCAAAGGCTGTTTTCTCACAATATTCTCAGATGGGGCAAATAAGGGCAGCGGGCAGGGCAATACAGTTGCCAGTCTCCAAGTGGTGATTGGACATCCCCCAGAATTAAAACTGGTCTACAAGTTACAGAGATCAGTTCCCTTGGAGAAAATGGCTGCACTGGAAGGTGGACTCCATGGCATTATAACCCACTGAGGTCCTTCCCCTCCTCAAACCCTGCCATCCCACGGCTCCGCCTCGCCAATCTCCAGGTATTTCCTAACCCAGAACCATCCACCATGTTGGGTAGGCAGTGCACCCACCAGCCGCTCCCTGGAAACAGCCTTGCTTCTTTAGAATGTCAACGTTTTTGGAGGCAGACCAACAGAACTGGAAGACATGTTTTAATGGGTACTCTTAGGTACACTAAAACGGCTCTGGCCAGCATCAATCCACACTTTCTGGCATGTAGCAGTCCTTTTAGATGCCAGACCAGCTGAAATGGGGGGGGGGGAGAGATTCTAAAACAATCTACAGTGTTGTAATAACGTTTTTTGTCTGTCTGTCTGTCTCTCCCTCTCTATATACACGTATGTATACTGGAAGCAGTATTCAACCAATCACCCTCTTGTTGAGAGGAGGATCCTGATGGTTGCAGCAGTGACACAGACAATAAAAATCACAATCAAGTCTGTAAATGGGGAACATTAGCTTTATGGGCCAGGAGGTGGGAGAGAGCCAAGCTATGAGGGAACAAACAGCCCTCCTGAGGGGGGGGGAAACAACACCCAGGATAACCCATGCTGAGAACACATCTAACTTAATGAAAGGACTTCTAATTACTAAATTGCTTGTAAAATAATGGAGAGGAAGAGAGCAGGAATGGACACTGCTGATAAAGTGAGAGCTGGTCTCCTTTTGTCGAGGGAAAAACAATCCCCTCAGGTGCAAGATTCTCTACAATAAACATTGGTCAACCATTGGTCAAATACGGAAACTTCAGGTGACCTCTTGCCCACAAGTCTGATGCAACACTGGCTGGAAAGAAATGCCAGCAATAATTTCTTTATCAGATTTTTAACCTGACCCTTTCAGGGTCGCATTCACGGGTCCCTTTCTCCCATTTTATCCTCAGAATCACTCTGCAAGGACTCCCTACCCGGGAGCACATTCAGCCTATGCTGAAGGCATTGCACTGGTTGCCTATAGCATCCTGGATCTGCTTCAAGGTGCTGGTTCTTACCTTTAAAACCCTTTATGGCCAGGGACCTATACACCTGAGGGACTGCCTTTCACCATACGTACCCCAGAGGGCACTGTGATCAGGGATCCAGAAACAACTGGTCCTCCTGAGCATTAATGATGCCAGGCTGGCGACGACCAGGGCCAGGGCTTTTTCGGTGGTGGCTCCACTGTGGTGGAATGAGCTCCCAGAGGAGACCAGGGCCCTGCTGGACCTCTTACAGGTCCGCAGGACCTGTAAAATGGAGCTCTTCCGCCAGGCTTTTGGAGCCGCCACCCCCACTGCTATTACCAGTGGGAACACCAGCTGACATTGTTTGGTAAAGAGCCCTGATCCACTGGACCCCTAATAACTGCCAGAGCCGATTCCCCCCCCCCCTTTATGACATCTGAAGTATCTTCTTATAACACCCAATGCAGACCAACGGTACTGACACATAAGACTAGCACTTTACTATTATATTTGCTTTAACATAGTATTTTAATGTTGCATTTATTACCTATATGTATTTTGGAATTTGATCAGTTGTAAGCTGCCCTGGGCTGGGAGGGTGGAATATAAGTTTAACAAATAAAATTAAAAAAAAAATGACTAACCTAAAGGCACCCAAGTTGGCCCCATGGCAAAGTGAGGATCTGAACCTGAATGTCTCTGGTCCACATCTGAGACACTTAACTTTTACCTCATGGTGGCTCTGACTCAGTACACAAAATGATAGTCCGGGTGGGGTAATGGCTGTGGACCTGGGACACTTAGGTCCAGCCCCTACTCTCTATCAAGGATTCAACTGGGTGACCTTAGCCGATTAATAATATACAAAATAGTGTGGGTAGTGGCCTTATTGCATGTTGATTTATTGGACAGCGTACGCCAAAAGAGTAAAAAAGAGCAAGAGTCCAGTAGCACCTCAAAGACTAACAAAATTTGTGGCAGGGGATGAGTTTTTGTGAGTCACTGCTCACTTCTTCAGAAAGCTCATCCCCCGCCAACAAATGTTGTTAGTCTTTGAGGTGCTACTGGACTCTTGCTCTTTTTTACTCTTTTGGCGTCCTGCTATGGCCAGACTAACAAGGCTACCTATGGCCCCTGCCACATGGAAGCTGCACCAAAATAGACACGCAGCGGCAGGATCATACAGATCCCATGAGTCGCCCGCAGTTGCTCCCCGGCACAATCAAATGCCGGGGAGACCGGGGAGAAAGCGACGAGACGGAGACAGAGGCTGCCGAACTGTGCATGTGTGAGCATGCGCAGTTTGGCCAGGGGTCTTGGATGCGCCGGCAGAAGGACGCGCCGGTGATCCCATGGCTGCGCTTGATGCGGCCATGCTGGTAAGTCCACCTCTGTAGGTGGTTTATTTTAGATGCGGCTTTTCGGCCTGAAGGGCCGGATCGGGGACGGGTGTGCAACGTTTCCCAGATGTTGCAGTGGGATCGCGCCCATTTGCTCTGCCCCCGATCCGTCCCTCTCCCGGCCCAAAACCTTTCGTGTGACCGGGGCCTATCTTGATCTATCTACAAAAGAGTAAGGGAGGGTCACTGACATCACATGCCTTCCCCATGTTCCCACCCCCAACTTTACTAGGTTCAACCTAGCAACTTGAGGTGGGAAAGACCTTTCAGACCTGAGACCTAGAGACCCACTGCCAGACAGAGCAGCCTGTACTGATCTAGGTGGTGTTAGTGGAAATTGCCATCAAGTTGCAGCCGACTTCTGATGATCCTGTGGGGTTCTCAAGGCAAGAGGCATTCAGAATTCAAAGCACAAATTAAATGAATCATCTTATTCCTTCCTACATCTGTAGTGACAAGATTAAAAATGATAGGGTCATAGAATCATTTTATTATTGTTATTAATCATTAAGTTTATACAAATTTTATTTCTACATAATAAAGCAGTTTTTTCAAAGAGAGAGAGAGAGAGAGAGAGAGAGAGAGAGAGAGAGAGAGAGAGAGAGAATTGGTTTGCCATTGCCTGCCCAGGCATAACAACCTGAGACTTCCTTGGTGGTCTTCCATCTAAGTACTAACCAGGGCCGACCCAGAGGTCATTCTAGCCTGGGCCATCCAGTTCTAGACACATCAGCATTCTCACTCTCAATAACACAGCTTCGTGTGTTTGAGAGAAGCTGAGCTTTTCTCAAGAGCTGAGATTCTTTTAACTGCAGATGGTAGTGACTGAAAAACTGGAATCAAGAACCACATGGGTAAGAAATTAGTCTGATAAAGGGCCAATATTAAGAGAGAAGAAGAAGAAGAAATTGGATTTATACTTCATTCGATCTACGAAGTACCATCCTTCCCTCACGACCCAGTGGTACTATCTCATACTTTGTACTTGACTCACCCAAATGGTTGGTTCTCCCTTTTGTGCCCTATGAAGCAACTCGGTCTGGCATGGTGTTCTTTGAGTACAATAGAGTCACATGTTATGTAGGAGGTTTGCCCTATGGCTAAATCTTTTAGAGTATTGTATTTCCAAATAGATGCACTGATTTAAATGTTAATATTATCACAGTCTTGGAGGGGGGGAACCATAATTGAGGCCTCTGACTGTTTGTGTTTTAAAAGATGAAACAGTTGAACTTTGGGCAGCCTTGAATCTGTCACTTTGGACTTCAGTACAAAAGAGAGGGAGAAGAAGAAAATAAAAAAATAAAATCAATTACTCATAAACACTCTTGATAAGATTAATTTAATTTCTCCCCTTAAACAAAGAGTGCAAATTAAAAGAATCAGCTTATTCCTTCCTACTTCTGTAGTGACAAGATTAAAAATTAAATTTATACATATTTCATTTCTACATAATAAAGCCTTTTTTTCAAAAAAAGAAGAAAAAAATACCACAGTTCGTCTAATTAAATCAAAGAAAATTGCCTGCAGCGTTGTACAGTATTACAATTAGACGTCTGCCAAAACCAGCCATTTGAATTCTTAAACACCACTCCAGTCTCGAGCACAAGATGTGGTTTTCATCATTTGGTGTGATATCATGGGAATGTCACTTTGCATTCCTGTACTGTTACATCACCTGGGGTGACCTTGCCAGATTTGGTCTATAATCTGTTCAGTTTATTGAAACGCTGAGGAAAATAAATAAAGTCTTCCCCCCTTCTCCTGAGACATGTTTAAGTTTGTTATACACTTTGCAAACCCACACAGGAGGACTTGAAACTGCAGAAAGACAAAAAGGCATGAGCGGGAAAGGATATGGTAAAGATAATGCTGTTTTCTGTGCCAAAGAAAGAGATGATATAGTGGTTAAGAGCAGGAGACTCTAATCTGGAGAACCTGGTTTGATTCCCCACTCCTCCCCGTGAAGCCTGCTGGGCGACCTTGGGCCAGTAACAGTTCTCAGAAATCTCTCAGCCCCACCTAACTCACATGGTGCCTGTTGTGGGGATGGGGATTGTAAACTGCTTTGAGAAAAGCAACGTATGGCCCCAGCTACCGAGCTACACTGCTCTACCCGGGAGCAGCGGAGACCCGCTTACCTCAAGGACTTTGTCAGCTAGGGAAGGTCTGAACCTTGGGGGGAGGGGTGTTGTGTACCAACCGCGGTCTGCACACATGGTTGGGTTTGCATGTGGTCATGTGAAGAAGCAAAGCTTCACTAACTAGAACAATAGCAGGCTAGGATCCTGAAACAGTCCAATCAGTCAACCCGGATCCTGGACTAGACCTATGGGGGTTGGTACATTGTAAATAGCCTATCACGGGATGCGTGTGTGTGTATTGGGTGTGGTGTGTTTGGGGATTGAAGCAGGACTTTGTCTCTGCTAGTTGTCTTCTGTTTGAGTGCTAAATAAACTATGATCTGATTTCACTCTACACGCGTTTGAACCCAGTATATTACACAAACCAAACACATAGGCATTATTTTTAGTAACCCTTAGGCTGCATCCTATATGACACCTACCAAGCCAGTGCTGCCACCAAGAATGCATTGGGACCCACCAAGTTTCCGTTTGCATCCCATTCCAGGAAGGCAGCAAAACTTCTCAAGACTCTATTCAGTAGGCTGCATTCACCTGGGTAGTTCACACATCTTATAATGTTCTCACTATCAGTATTTACACACTTCTGGTTATGGTTAGGGACATAGGGTTGGATCCTGTCCACTTTTCTGCTCAAGGTCACCTGATTCCTCTCCTTATTATAACCACTCTTCCATTTTTTCCCCTAGTACAGATCCTGTGATCCTTAGAATAGCCTTTTTTGTTCTTAGTTAAAAGTGACCCCTCTTCCCTTTTTCATCAGCAAAAAGGCTGCTTGGATCCAACCCATGGACCAGTTAGTCCAAAACTGAACTGAGACTGGAACCTGGAACTTCCATCCTGTTTACAGCCTACACCAACTCCCTTATAGCTAAGCCACACATAAACCATCATTTCTTTACTTTCTTCTGACACCCCGCACATTCCAGATGAGGCAGCACTGCTGTTTTCACAGAGATGATCCTTCTGAGCTTTCAAAGACTGAACCCTTATTCCCTGTCGGATGCTTCCATTGCCTGAACTGTGTATGGTCAGTATAGGGTGGGAGACTCTGTCGTGGGGAGAACAAATCAGTGACCATTGGATTGTGGTACTTAAGTTGGATCAGACATATTGTGGAAAGTAGTCAAGTTCTCTGCCTGAGCACCCCCACCCCCTATCTGTCTCTCTCACACACCTCAGAGCCACGTACCGACTCATGATCATGAGGGGCTTTTTGCAATCCACTTAGTACAAACACATATGTTCCCAAAGCCTTTTACTAGATAAGAGACAGATGTTCTCATCTTCCCACTATCCCCAGTGCAATCAAAAATTTGCAAGAAGAAATGGAACAAATTCAGGTAAAGGAGCGTGGAAGGGGGGGGGAGAAATGAATTTAAGATATTCTGGAAAGAGAGGTATAGCCCAGCTATCTGAAACTCCAGTCAATTGTGCAACTGCTTCCCCCCCCCCAAGACAGCATCAGATGAAGGCCTTTCTGCTATGTCCCCTGCTGCTACTGACTCACACGGGATTGCTTCCACACAGATGCCTGGGGGATTCTCTGCTCAGGTTTCCAAAGCAAACAGAATGCTCTTTATGGAACAGATATAGTCAGTTTCTGCTCTGTAAAACATGACCCGGTGAAGAGAAACATTTGCTAGTTGTAGCCAAAGTTGAACCCTCCATCTCCGAAGCTGGGTGTTCTTTACATTTAAGGGGGCAATCACTCGGGTATTGAAGGTGAACAAAAGCTACTGCAGACCAGCAAGGCGACCTGCCAAAACTCTCAACTAGAACAATTCATCTTTGCCACTGACACCTGGCTTTGAAAAGCAGACTTTGTGCCCTTTCCAATACAAAAGTTGAGAAATGGAAGGGAGGGGTCAGACTGGGGTGTACATCCACCTTGATCGGATCATAACTCACCGGGGAACAGTGACAGACTCTGAGAGGCCCAGATCCACTTGGCACATGAAGTTTTAGGTCATTAATCAGAACAGGATAACAATTAATCAAGGTGCATTTTGACATAAAACCACTTGATACGATAGCGTTCCTACTGATGTTAGCATTTCCATCTAAAAACATTCTTCTCTGACATGGCGCCCTGAGCCGGCTTTGCTGGGAGGGTGGAGTAAAAATCTAATGGAATAAATAAATAAATAACGCCTTGATACTGGGCATCCCCTATTCGATGTGGAGTCCCCTTGCTTTCTTTATGCCAATTTTTGGATGGTCTGTCTGTCTATATGTCAGCCCATTTGTAGCTGTTCAGCAGAGGTTGGTTCACCTTCCTAATAGTGCAGTACAGAGCAATTGGCTTTTTGTGCATGAGTATTCTCACCCAGCCTGGTTGAATCATAGAATCATAGAGTTGGAAGGGACCTCTAGGATCATGTAGTCCAACTCCCTGCACCATGCAGGAAATTCACAAATACCTCCCCCGCCACACCCCCAGTGACAGCTGTTCCATGTCCAGAAGATGGGGGGGGGAAACCCTCCAGGATCTCCAGCCAAACTGGCATGGAGAAAAATTGCTTCCAAAGTGGAGATCAGCATTTTCCTGGGTGTGTAAGAAAGGGCCACAAGAACTAAGTACTGATGCAACCCTCCCTGCCCTCCCTCTCATGATCTGCGTAAGTTTTACTTCTCTCCCCCTTGCTATACCAGTGCTCCAGTTGGCAAGGGACTGTTTCAGTAGTTAACTCAGTCACAGATCTTGTAAATCAGTGATAAACACTGTGTTTCTAAAACCCTCCTATCTTTTGGTATTTGTATCCTTAGTACTCTTGAGTGACATTAATCACTGCTGATGTGTCTGTATTTTCAGTCTTTTCACAGATGTGTAGGTTGTGTGTTGTTTTTTTTGGGGGGTGCAAATATAAGAACATAAGAGAAGCCAGTGCTGGATCAGGCCAACGGCCAATCCAGTCCAACACTCTGTCACACAGGGGCCAAAAGTACCAGGTGCCATCAGGAGGTCCAGCAGTGGGGCGAGGACACCAGAAGCCTTCCCACTGTTGCCCCCCCCCCAAGCACCAAGAATACAGAGCATCACTTGCCCCAGACAGAGCGTCCCTACCTATACCTTGTGGCTAATAGCCACTGATGGACCTCTGCTCCGTACGTTTATCCAATTCCCTCTTGAAGCTGTCCATGTTTGTAGCCGCTACCACCTCCTGTGGCAGTGAATTCCATGTATCAATCACTCTTTGAGTGAAGAAGTACTTCCTTTTATCCATTCTTACCTGACTGCTCAGCAATTTCATTGAGTTCCCATGGCCTTGTATTGTGAGAAAGGGAGAAAAGTACCTCTTTCTCTATCTGCTCTATCCCATGCATAATCTTGTAAACCTCAATCATGTCACCCCTCAGTCATTATTTCTCCAAGCTAAAGAGCCCCAAGTGCTTTAACCTTTCTTCATAGAGAAAGTGTTCCAAATCTTTTATCATTCTAGTTGCCCTTTTCTGTAATTTTTCCAATGCTATATTCTTTTTGAGGTGCAGTGACCAGAACTGTACACAGTATTCCAAATGAGGTCGCACCATCGATTTATACAGGGACATTATGATACTGGCTGATCTGTTTTCAGTTCCCTTCCTAATAAACCCCAGCATAGCACTGGCCTTCTTTATTGCAGTCACACACTGTCTGGACATTTTCAGTGAATTATCTACTATGACTCCAAGATCTCTCTCTTTGTCAGACTCTGTCAGTTCGGATCCCATCAATGTGTATTCATAGTTAAGATTTTTGGCCCCAATGTGCATCACTTTGCACTTGGCCACATTGAACCCTATTTGCCAAGTTGACACCCACTCCCCCATCCTCAACAGATCCCTTTGGAGTGCCTCACAATCCTCCCTGCTTTTCACCACCCTGAACAACTTCATGTCATCCACAAATTTAGCCATTTCTCTGCTTACTCCCAATTCCAGATCATTAATAATCAAGTTTAAAAGCATTGGAACAAGCATTAATGAACAAGTTAAAAACCTGTTTAGTGGGCAGCCTCGTCATTTGGTGTCAAAGCAAACAGATCCAATGATCAGCTCGCCCCTGATCATCATACTCCAGCATGGTGAATTCGACACTCAAACAGTTTCAGTGTGAAATTTGCAGCATTCCCACCTAGGATCACCATCTCTTTGACAAAAGATCCCAGAGTTGTTTATGCAAGTGCCATTCCCATCATGCTTGCAACTTCTTCAACATAGGACTGAAGGTTTTCTGTTCCTTGTGTGTGTTAAGTGCTGTCAAGTTGCTTCCAACTTATGGCAACCCTATGAATTAATGACCTCTTAAATGTCCCATCGTGAATAGCCTTGCTCCGGTCTTGCAAACCAGGGGCTGTGGCTTCCTTGATTGAGTCAATCCATCTCATGTTGGATCTTCCTCTTTTCCTGCTGTAGTATTGTCTTTTCCAGTGACTCTTGTCTTCTTATAAGATGGTGTCCATGTATATAATCATCTATTTGGCTGGCTTCCTTTACACTCAGGGTTTGTGTTCGGAGGCAGCAGAGATGGCAGCTGTACAGATCAGCAGTGATCGCTGTCCCGCTTGGAACCATTTCTGCAATAGTATTTTTTAAACTTCACGTTATGTTAAATTTTCAGCAGTAAATTTTTCCTCACCACGTGCAAACCTGAAGTTTTCTCCTTCTTACCCCGTGTTTTTGGAACTCGGTAAAACTGGGGGTTCCAAAAATGCAGGGTAAGGAGGAGAAAACTTCAGGTTTGCGCCTGCTTAGGAAAAATCTACTGCTGAAAATGTCACATAGCACACAGTTTTTAAAATGTCAATGTGGGGAATTTCAGTACTGCAGAAATGTTCTGGGATTGGAGACCAGGCTCTGTAATAGGCCGACAATGACCCTACCCAAGGTAGAGTGGGACGGGGTGGATCAGGGACTGATCACTGCTGGCTGAGCCAGCAACACGGCTCAAGACCAATGTTCCCTCTAAGTTGTGGAGTCTTGTGAGCAAAAATTCTACTTTGTGGGCTACTGGCATTAAAGTGGTGAGCGAGCGATTTGCCTGCTGCATAAATTAGTTTGCTCTGGAGCCATCCTTCCTGAGCTAAGACAAAAATGTGTGAGCCGGAGGCTAAAAAACTGTCAGCTAGCTCACACTAACTCAGCTTAGAGGGAACACTGCTCAAGACTCAGGGCCCTAGCCAGGATTTTTTGGTTTGTGGGGCAATTATTTTTTTCTTGTGGAGCACACACACACTCTTCAGCCAGAATAAACAATGCATCCTTTGTTCCCAAACAGTTTGTCAGCACACAGACCTCTGAGCCAAATGCAAAAGAAACACAAGAAATCTGTTCTCTCCCTCTCACTGTTTGGGGACCTGGGCTGGATGGAAAGTGGGGGAGGCTTGGTAGTAAGTTGGGGGGCTGGGCCCCACGAGGCCCCACTGTAGCTACAGGCCCATCAAAACTGCAACCAGGCTCATGGCCCCTTTAACACTGAACCTCTTGAACAGCTGGCTGGTAAAGTGGAAACAATGAGCAGCTATCAACAGTAAGGAGGCAGGTCCTGTAGGGAATGTTGCGGGAGCGAGAATGTAGCGGTCCAAGACACCAGCCTTTCAGGCAAGTCAGCAACCTTAAGGTCTTTCCAGCCTCTCAGCCTTACCAGCTCTTGCTGCAGTCTTTGCTGCTGTGAAGTCCCTTATAGTAACCACACTGCAACAGTCCAGTGGTACACTATGTACAAGGGTTTTATTCACAATATATACAGACAAACTGCTTCACCAGACACTCGGTTCCATCAGAAGAGATGTACATGTCTGGTATACAAGACTTATATACAAAGTTCCACCAATCAGCTACAAGCTGAGTCATGGTGATTGCACACTGTCCAGTGCCAGCCATAACCGGTCAGAACCAGGCTTATCTCATCACCTGCTGACAGGTAGCTGTCAGTTAGCTGTCAGGTAGATCATACTGATCTTCCTACTGGAGATTAACTTACAACAGGGAAAACAGGGCAACTTGTCAAGCATGTGCAGAATGGGGGGAGGCCTTTATCAGAGGGATGAAGCAGGCCTAGGAGAAGATGCCAGTTTTTCATACCTGACCCAGCAAGGAAGAAGGCTGGAGACTGGGAGGTGGATTAGGGTGTTGAACCATAGGGATTTAATGGAGTTGAAGAAGGAAACACAGGAGCATGGAAGTTCTCTAGAGTTAATTTGGACCAGACTGGGAAAGGGGGTCTTATTCACATGGACAGTCTATCTAAGATCCTTTAACTGGAGAACCCAAGCTGGGACCTTGTGTAGGCAGGGCAGGTGTTTTACCTCATAGCTATTCCCCAAACCGTTCTAATTCCATTCTAACCAAAACATTCTAGTGCAAATAATTTCTTTCCATATTTGTTTTGAGGGAAATTGTGGCGATTGTTTTCTACCAGGAATCTTGAAGATAGGGGGGGGCGGGAAGAACCATAACTTTCTCTTACTCTATTAAAAAAATCCTGATTTAGCAAACTGTTATTAAAATAAAATAAAGCAGAACTTATATAATGGGGACTTTTCAATGCACTCATTTTTAATTATTCTTTCTGACAGTCGAAATTAAACATTAAGGATGAGGGAGAACTTATCTGTCAGTTAACAAGAAAAGAGAATGGAGACCCTAGAACAGATTGCTGTCCACTGAGTACTCAAAGGAACATTTGCACTTTAGGAACAGATGCCTCAGCTCTCCTCCTCACTACAGCTCTTAACAGGCTGTAAGATCTGCCTGGATTGATTCATTGGCCACTAGGTAGCACCTGTCCTTTGGGGTAAGCCTCCCAAGTCGTTCAGAAAATTACCTTTCTTCAGGGGTCATTTCGTAGAAAAAGAGGTGCAGGAGCTCATTAGCATAACACATTAGCATAACTTATTTTCATATGCCACACCCCCGACATCACCGGAAGTGTGTCAGAAGGCAACACCCACCGCTCAGGCTGCACTGGACTGTTTTGGATTGCTAGCTATTGGGGGGGGGGGGAACGGGCAAATCTGTCCCCCCAGAGGAGGGAGAGCTTGTACCTGAATAAAACTTGAAGGTGCCACTGGACTGTTTTGGGCTGGGGAGAGCTCTGCAGCTTACCTGACTGCTTCTTGCTCTGACTAGGCAGTCAGGGGGTGGGACTTGTTGCATGTGCCTGCCCCCTGGGCTCTTTACTGCCGGAGCTTCACTCCTGTGTGCTCCTGCAGGAAATGACCCCTGCCTTTCTTCCTGGGTTTAGAAAGCCAGATAAGGCAGAGGTTTTGATAGTACTTCATGAACAGGAATTTGGTTTCAACCTTCTTGACTTGTATATGGCTTCTTGACTTGTATGATGCTTTCTTTCTAGGTGTGAAATCTGCTTTAAATTGTGTCACATTTTAGGTTTACTGTTCTTATGGATACATTTTTATGTAAGCCCCCTTGAACTCATTATGACGAGGAAAGGTGGGATATCAATATTTTAATAAAGAAAGGAACCCATCCATCTGTTCAAAGGCTAAATAAATTCAAGGGAATATTTGAATTCAGCATTATAGAAAGTACCTCGCTTTTCCCTCGGCATACTGGACAACTTGCTTTTCCATATAGGGAGGCTACAGAGGAAACCAATGCCCATCCTCACCTTTTGTGTTCATGCGTCTCCTCTATGGAATAAATGTGTGACATGCCCTATGAGAACACAGGAAAGGTTCAGTAGCCCATCTAGTTCAGCATCCTGTTTCATACAGTGGCCAATGACTTGCCCTGGGGGGCCAACAACAGTGTATAGAGGCCAAGACCTTCCCTCAATGTTGCCTTTTATCACTGAGTTTCAGAGCTTTACCGCTTCTGAATATGGAAGTTCCATTTTTTAATCATGGCTAGCTAGGTTAGCTGGACCTAACCTTAATAAATCTGTCTACCACCCCTTTTGAAGCCATCTGTTCTCACAGCCATCACTCGGCCCCCTGACAGTGAATCCCAATATTCAATTATTTGTTTGGTAAAGAAGAAACTCCTTTTCTCTGTCCTGAATCCCACAGCAGAGCAGAAGCAAGGAGAGTTCGCTTGATCCCTTTGTGCTTCCTGCTTCAGCATTGGCCACAGAATGTAAGAATTCAATGATGTTCACTACACTCTTCCTGACCCACTACCCACCACCCACTCTTCTTCACTACGCAATTCAATACAAGAACGGACACAAATCTTCAGTGCGTAATCAGCTTCAGCAGCTTCAGACTTTTGTATTGAATTCTTATTGTTCCCCGTGCATGTGAGTAAAAGTATGGAAACCACAGCAATGTAAAGGGAACACCCCGATGAAGTATGAATTTCGAAACGCTGTAATAAAACATCCGGACACGACGTCACATTATTATATTAGTTCTCCATTATTCTGTGGATTTTTCTATTGTAGTGCATTATTACACAAGTTCTTCATTGTTTCCATTTCGTATTTTTCTTATGTGACTACTTTGTATTCACTACTTTCTATTACACATTCTTTAGCAGTTTGGCAATCTGTAAGTAGTGATTCTGTTTACTACACTTGTTTTCAGAGAATGCAAAAGACATCAGAATTTCACATCTGAGAACGGCTGCTAATGATAGGAAGTTTTGTAGGATATTGATTCATAGGTTCTCCATATGTCACAAGTGACTTGACAGCATTTAACACACACAGGCAGTCCTTCAGGTATTCTGGTCCCAAGCCATATAGGAGTAATATGGTCACTTCAGTCCACTCCAGTCAACATCCTAGCTGCAGCATTCTTCACTGACTGAAGTTTTCGAACACTTTTCAAGGGCAGCCCCACATAGAACACATTGAACCAATCTAATCTAGATATAACCAAGGCACTTAACAGAGTGGCCAGATCTTTCCTACCCAGGAAAGGCTGCAACTGGCTAACCAGTCTGAGGCAGTGGTCAGACAACAGGCTTAGCGCAGTCTGGCACTGTCTCTAATATCTCTGTTTTGTTTTGTAACTCAGAGTTTTGATCAGACATCCCATCCTGAACCTAGCTTCACGGCACATGCACTCCATGGTTGACCATTCAGATTATTGCTGTGCGGGTAACCAGAGTGGGCGATCAGGTGGAATCCTTTAAAAAAAAATTGTTGTTCACTCATGCGCAGAAGCATTCATTCAAAGGACCACTCCATTTTGACAGCTCTGTGTTGGTGGCCCCTCAGCCACCTTCGCTTCATCTCTCTGCCTTGGAATACATGGGGGGTGCAAGCATCATACAGATTTACATGAGAGTAGCCCCACTGACTTCAGTAAATCTACTCTTGTGTAACTCATGGGATGCTTTCAAACAGCAATTGAATTAGAAACAGGAGACGGGGTTGGGGGGGGATTTGTCACTCAAAAACAACTCCCCCAGGGGATCCTAACCCAGAAGGACTACTTGGCCGCTTGGATGCACAAGTTGTGACTGATAACACTGGGGCAATTATGTGCTTTTTTAAAAAAAAGGTGAAGACAGAACGGAAGGTTCATACTTCCCAGCTGGCTTAAGTTTGCAACAGATTTCAGACATCTGGAAATGTGGGGTGAAAGCGCTGATATCCTTAAAGATCAGACTTTCCCCGGTGTCCAATAATACCGATTCAAAGATGGGTCAGAATGGGGTGCCAGACTGGGGAATGGCAGGCAGATGTTGCTGTCTGATTGTGCACTTTAAATCTGGAAGGGAACAGCAGCGACATCAGATCAAACTGCTCATCTGACCGCAGCCACAGCTGGTAAAAGGCACTCGCATCCACAACTGCCACATGCTTATCCCGCGGTAGGCCTGTGTTCGGACTGTTATTTATTTATTTATTACTTTCAATTTATATCCCGCCTTGCCAGGCAAACTGGCTCATGTTGGTGCTCCCCTAAACTACAGACCTGTTCCTTCAAGGGGAGTGCAATGGAGGACACCTTAAGTTCTGGTTCAGACCTTCTGCTCACCAATAGAAGAAGAGGAGATTGGATTTATACCCCACCCTTCACTACCCGAAGGAATATCAGAGCGGTTTATAATCTCCTTTCCTTTTCCCTCCCCAAAACAGACACCCTGTGAGGTAGGTGGGGTTGAGAGAGCTCTTTTAAGAACTGCCCTTAAGGGAACAGCTCTGAATGAACTTGTAACTGACCCAAGGTCACACCAGCAGCTGCATGTGGAGGAGTGGGGAGGAGTGGGGAATCAAACTCAGTTTTCACAGATTAGAGTCCGCGCTCCTAACTACTACACCAAACCACGACACCAATAGCATTTCCATCTTGTTGGGATTAAGCTTGTTTGATGCCAAACAACAACAGAAAAAGGTGCGATGGGCAGTGTATATTCACAAGTCACAACTAACCAGGATGAAATCATGGGTCATTATTATATATGAATGCAGCCCTTATCTGAACATCTGTGTTCTTGAAAAAAGAGCAGTTTCTGTCAGAGCTCTCTCAGCCCCACCTACCGCACAGGATGTCTGTTGTGGGGAGAGGAAGGGAAAGGAGTTTGTAAGCCGCTCTGAGACACCTTTGAGTAGCGAAGGGCGGGGTATAAATCCAATCTCCTCTTCTTCTTAGGACATGCTGATTCTTTTGTGATAAGGAAGTTCTTTAATGCGCAAAAAAAGAGCTGTGATAGCATTATTTTCAACAGCAGGTCTATGTAAAATCTACACATTTGCGACAGAGAACTGGTGTGCAGGAGAATGACATCTAAATCTGATACCTATTGGGATTGTTGCTTATCTGTTCTCAGAATTCAGTGTTTGGTAAGGTGAAGATGTCATTTTTAAACCTGCAGTTTCGTTCAGGTAGAATTAACACACATCTCAAATGGCTTCCATAATTCATGTCTCCGTCTTCTTGACTGAGACGTGTAACAGACGCTGCTCAAGACAGTGTAATGAACAAAGATGTGTATATATTCTTTCTTCTCTTATCCTGTGCCCTCCGATTTTCTTGCCAGTTTTATAGAAGGTGATACCAAAACTGCCATAATTCAGATATCACACTGCAAAACATCTCATCCTCAGTGCATTATTATTAAAGATTGCCATGAATGGGTAACTATTTGTTAGACATTGACAGGTGGAAAAAAAAAGAATCCTGGGAATCAGAAACAGTTAACGTCAGAGCACAAATGGAGAATATGAACCGGGAGAGTCAGTTTGCATCTTCAGATAGGATACTATGCAAAGTTTATTAATCAGATTTTATTTAAAAGATGTCTCTCCCACATCTCCGAGATGATGAACAACATAAGACAAAACACTAAAAATACAGTTTGAAATAAGACAATTTTTAAAAAATCCACAGCAAGCTAAAACAAGAATAAAACTAATCCTCAGAATTTTTTAAACAGCAACCAGTAAAATAATTGTATAAAATAAGCAAAAACAAAACAACCCACCAGAAATAAAAGCAAGAGCATAAAAGCATTGAGTGGATGGGGCAGAGAGATAAAAATTCAATTTAAAACCAGTGTCAACAAGAATGTTCCAGCCAGGCACTTGAAAGCCAGTAACGTAGGTGCAGAGGGGTGTGTGCCCCCACTGAGATTGCCCCATCTTCAGCCCCTCCCCACTTCACTTCCATGTGCTTCACTTCTTCACACACCATGTCATTAGCTTTTGGAACTTACTGCCACAAGGTGTAGTGAAGGTAGGGTTGCCAGCTCTGGGCTGGATAATATCTAGAGATTGTGGGGGTGGAGCCCAGGGTAGGTGGGGCTTGGGGTGGGAAGCTGGATATAAGTGTAATGTATCCAGGCCAGAAAAGTCCAGACAAGTCCAGAGACAAACGCCGAGCTTTGCTCCAAGAGACAATGGACTATGCGGATCCTAGCCTGCTCCAATCAAGGGGCTAGGTTCCCGGCCGAGAGCCTATGGGACTCTCAGCCACTGTAAATAACCTATAGGGAAGTAGGGGTGTGTTTTGGTTGGCGGTTTCTCAGGGAATATAAGCCAGCCTGCGAGCCGGCCAAAGTCGTCTTGTTCCGGATAGAATAAAGTACGCTTTGCTGAAATCACTCTCCGTTTGCATACTTTTCAATAAGGTTGCCAACTTTGGGTCGGGAAATTCCTGGAGATTTGGGGGCAGAGTCTGGGAAGGGTGGAGCATGGGGAGGGGGGTACACAATGCCATCGAGTACACCTTTGAAAGAAGCCATTTTCTCCAGGGGAACTGACCTCTGTTGCCTGGAGGTTACTTGTAATCCCAGGAGATCTCCAGCAACCACCTGGAAGTTGGCAAGCCTAGCTTCAGATGAAGCACTAGGAGCCAGAACATAAACCCAGGCATGCCAGAATCAATTATCGGCTTACCATGCTAAAAGCTGGCTGCTGAGATTCATGCCAGCTAGGGAATTTAAAGGTTGACACAACCCCAGGAAGAGGGCAGCCCATTCAGGGGTAGTCTTAGGAATTCTGGGCCCTGGGCACAAATCCAGAATGGGGCTTCAGCACCACTACCCTCCCAGGGCCAAGCAAGGGCTGGCCAAAGGGTTGCCAGCCTCCAGGTAGGGCCTGGAGATCTCCTGCTTTTACAATTGATCTCCTACTGACAGAGATCAGCTCCCCTGGAGAGAATGGCTGCTTTGAAGGGTGGACTCTATGGCATTGTGCCATGTGGGGCCCCTTCCCAAACCCTGCCCTCTCCCAGATCCACCCCCAAAGTCTCCAGGTATTTTCCAACCCAGACCTGGCAACCCTAGGTGGGCCTTGCCCCATGAAACATGGACCAGAGCAAGCCACCACATCTGCCAGAAGACAGCTGCCCAAGCTCTGAATGGCATGAGCAGCTACTGCTGCTGAGCAAGCCACCTGAGCTCCAAACAGGGTGGGCACAAGCAGCAGCAGTGTGAGCTTGCTCTCATCTTCTTCCTGCCCTCCAAAGGTCAGAGACTATATGGGCAGTTAGTCAGGGCCCTCCTCAGTGTGAGCCCAGGGCAGCTGCCCTCATTACCTGTTTTACCTCATTACCTAAGACTGCCTCAAGTTCATTTGGAGTAGTCTTTGTACCTACGGGTCAGACACTCCAGGATCCCCTGCCACTGGGACCTACTCCCAGGTTCAATGGAGCCAATGAGGTGAGTGAGGAGGCTCTGCCAGGCAGCAGAGGAACAGATGTCCCTTAGCCATGTGACCTCACCACAGAGGAACCTACTTGGCCTGGGACCGGCACAGACAAAAAAGATACCAAGGTGAGGCAGCCACACAGTTGCCAAGTCTAGGTTGGGAATTATCTGGATACTTGGTGAGCCTGAGGAATGCAGGCTTTGGTTAGGGTAGGGACTTCAATGGGGTATAATTCCAGAGTCCACCTTTCAAAGAGAGCCAGTTTGGTATAGTGGTTAAGTGTGTGGACTCTAATCTGGGAGAACCGGGTTTGATTCCCCACTCCTCCATTTGCACTTGGCTGGATGACCTTGGGCAAGCCGTAGTTTTGATAAGAGCTGTCCTTGAAAAAGACCAGTTTCTGTCAGAGCTCTCTCAGCCCCACCTACCTCACAAGGTGTCTGTTGTAGGGAGGGGGAGGGAAAAGAGTTTGTAAGCCGCTCTGTGACACCTTTGGGTAGTGAAGGGTGGGATATAAATCCAATCTCTTCTTCTTCTTCTTAGTGGCCATTTTCTACAGGTGTTACCTGTTGTCTGGAGATAAGTTGGGTAATCTCAGGAGATCTCCAGCCACTACCCAGAGACTGGCAAACCTAGACGGCAATCATACACTTTGATAGACTTCTTGGAAGCAAACATTGAAAAGTTGCACAATATCAGCTGTCTCCAACATTGTGGTACCCTAAAGTGCTCCCTTTTGGCCAGCTGAGGTGGGGACTTAGAAGGAAAGGAAGTGTTCCCAAGGCAACCAGTGCTATCCCTGTCTTACCATGCTGTGCTGCAGCAATTTTCATCACAAGATGACATGACAGGAAGTGTTGGACCAGTTGCTCTGGCAATGGGGACTTGCTTCCCGCCGCCAACTGAGAGCAGCTTTCTTTGCTTGGAGTGGCTGTCACTGTATTTTTAGATGGGAACTGAACTGTGCGTAGGGAAACCAGGTGTCCTGCTTCAGCAGGAGCTCTCAGTCTCCCTGTTCAGTGCTCACTGGCTCACTGAGGGCTGGCGGGAGGATATTTCTTAATAGCAGATACCCATGTCAAACGAGAGCATTTTAAGAGAATTTTCTAGTCTGTTCCAGCTGAGTTCCCCAAGCTACTTCACTGTTCTGCATAGATCCCTGGTTTACTGCGAGTGCTAGGTAACTCCCACATTGGCAGATATTTGGCAAGGCCATCCAGGCCCATTAATTGAGCTCCCTTAGTTCAGCCGTGGATCCATTATGGGAGGGGGGAACTCATTCTCACCTGGAAAATCCCATGGACACTGTCCAGTGATTGATTGAGAAGGTCAGAAGGCTATGGCCTGCAATTTTTTATAAATATAGTCCATGAGAAGAGGTGTTAACCTTAGGCCTTACCCTTTCCTTTCTGTGCCTCCATGCTGCCAAGAAGACTGAAAAGTATGCAAACGGAGAGTGATTTCAGCTAAGCATACCTTTATTTAGTTCAGGACAAAGACGAAGGGACCAGCTCGCAGGCTGGTTATATATGTTCAGAAAACCCGCCACCAAGTACACCTAAACACACCCCCTACTCCCGATAGGCTATTTACAGTAACCGGGCGACCATTGGTCTCCCGGCTGAGAAGCTGGACCTTTGATTGGGCCGTCTAGGATCCTACGGACCCATTGTCTTTGGACATGAAGCTATTGAAGAGTTGTGCCTGGCCAGCCCGGGCAAGTCCGGGCATGTCAGGCTGAATACATTACAAAGACATTTGTATTATGCTCAAGGACTCTTTGTTTCCAGAACTACGCTGTGCTGGGGCTCCAGTAAAGGGTAGCTAGTTAGGTTTCTTGTTTTGTTGTTCATGTTACGGCCACAGAACTATATGCCTTGCTTTTAAACCTTTATTTTTAAGTTTCTTCAATAAAGCTTTATTTTGCTTTTTGGCGTGTGTTACTCAGGGAGTTTCTGAGAATAAACTAGGGTTGCCAGACCCCTTGATGGAAGCAGGGGTCCCCAGTCAGAGTGAGGCCCATCCAAAGTTTCAGCGATGCATCTATATCACTTCCAACATGACCCGGAAGTGATGTCATCGTGCAGTGACATCAGGGCAATGCTCTGGTATTTAGGCAAAAACTCTACGGTAGAAGCCAAATTTACCATAGAGTTTTTGCCCAAATACCATAGTGTTGCCCAACATCACTGTGTAATGTAGACACATTGCTGCAACATTGGCTGAGCCTCCCTCCTTTTTCCAGTAACTCCCTCCTATCCCTCAGTGGTTACCAGGAGTGACCTGGCAACCTTAGATGAAACCCAGGTACAGCTTCATTATGTTGCCATAACAGGTCAGGGTCCTGTCCTGACAACCTGAAAGTGATGCCATTTCACCGACATGACATGGATGCAGCACTCTATGATTTGGGCAAAACTGTAGTGATGTCACTTCCAGTAGTTGCCATTTGTCCCTGTGCCCTTGTTTGCAAGCCATTGGCTGACTATTGTAATTGTAGGAGTTGAAGTTGATAATTAACCAAAAGAGAGAGTGGTTCACACACACCCCTCCATCCCAACCCCCTCACACACATCTCTTGTTTTAATAAATAACTAATAGCAATTTTTCTTCTTATGTCTGTTGGGAAGAAGTGGCCAGGTGGCTTATATGCATAATGTATGCATGGTGTCAGGGCCAGGGTATTTGGTATCAACATGTAGGGCGGCTTGTCTGTGATAAGGTCGCTTGCGAGCACGTTCCATACTAGTCAGTGATCCTTCTCTGTGTCGGCCACCTCTTGGGCCATGCCCATGCTGTGTTACACACAGAGGACCAAACCAAAGCCATTGCAGAGTCAACTTTGACCTTGTCCATCTGTGGATGAATCAGATGGCAAAATATATATAGAATCCCCTTCTGTTGTTATGTGCCTTCAGAGACTAGACCTGAGACAAATTCCTGTTAATGCAGAAGGCTGTACGCTTTCAGACTGCCGGCTACACTAGCACACAATCACTTCAGCATATTAGGCCTCCATTCTGGGGCCTTATGGTGGCTTGCCAATTAAATCTCACATCAGATATTAAATGGCAATGTTGACCTATAAAACAATACATCATCATATAAGGCTTGTCTGTATTAGAGGCCTTCCAGTTAATTACCTCCCTAGTTGCACCCCGAGGTCCTGTTCTGTCAGATCCCGAGTTAACCCGTTTTTGAACAGAAAACCTTTGCAGATCATGCAGTCCGCTGCTGTTTGCTTGGAATGATTTGACACGGACTGCTCGCTAACAGAACTGCAGGCTTCTCCAAAGGTGGGGGGAGGTTTAGGCATGTGTCTGTAGGACAGGAGGAGAAATTAAATCCCCCACATTATCAAGTCAATGTACACCCCAGGTGAAAGAAGAGTAGAGAAAAGATTTCCAAAATCAGTACAGTTCATTTCCATTTTTAAAATCCTATGTCAACTCTGCAATTTGAGCTGTTTTACATCTAGTTTACCTTTGGCTTCCATGGCTGTAGAAAAATCTAGGCTATCAACAATCTAGATGCAATAGAAAAATCTAGGCTATCGACAATCTAGATGCAATAGGAAGACTTTTTAAAAATAGAGAAGTTATGTTCCAAGCATTATAATCAAAGAATAATATTTATTGGAGAAAGATGAAGAGAAGGAGGCAAAAGATAATCAGGGAAGAATTGGGCCTATGGATAAGTTTTGCAGGTTTCTTGTTTTCTTTTAAATGGGATAACAGAGGTAGTTAAGAGCAAAAGAGTGTTGAAATGATTTAGAGCAGCCAGAGAAAATAGACAGAAGTACTTATGGAAAGGGGCACGAATGTACATTTGGATAAAGGAGTGAAGCAAGGTTGTATCCTAGTGCCTCACCTTTTTAATCTATTCTTAAATGAGCTAGCCTCATACCTGGAACCTAAACTGGGATCTCATGCCATACCTTTTCTACTTTACGCTGATGACACTACTATTCTTTCTTGCACTAGAATTGGTCATCTGAAATATTTACCAGATTTTTATAAGGTTTGTCAAGATAATGCACTAAATATCAATTATTCAAAATCCAAAGTATTAGTTTTCTGGAAAAGTTGTAAACTTCAAAAATAGACAATAGATAATACTGAAATTGCTCAAGTGAAAAACTTAAAATGTTTAGGAATCACATTTTAATGTAACTTAAATTGGACAACACATAGAGCTCGAATAATACCTCCCTCCTTAAGCAATTCTTTTTTACCAAAGGGAACCAATATATTTCATCTATGGCTCCGGTCACATGGGGGAAATTGACACGGACAAAGTGCGGCTTTTTAGAGCCGCACCAAAAGAGACACGCGGCGGCGGGATCAGACAGATCCCCTGAGCCGCCGCGCAGTTGTTCCCCGGCGCGATCAGATGCCGGGGGGGGGAGCCACGGAAGGGAGAGCGAGGCAGCCGGCTGCGCATGTGTGTGCATGCGCAGTTCGGCCTGGAGCCTCAAATGCTCCTGAAGACAGGCGCACAGGCGATCCCACGGCCATGCTTGCTGCGGCATTTCGGGTTGGTGCTAGCAGTCCCTAGGGTTTTTTTAAATGTGGGTTTTCGGCCTGAAGGGATGGATCGGGGATGGGAGCGTGCCACTTCCCAGATGTTGTGGTGTGATCGCGCTCGTTTGCTGCGCCCCCAATCCGTCCCTCTTCCGGGCCAAAACCTCCCGTGTGACCAGGGCCTATATATATATAAAAAGAAAGTCCCCTCACCATAAAATCAACGCCCAGGCCAAACCGCTGGACCTAGAGACACCAAGTTCGGGGAGAGCACTCCTACCATGGCGTAGGTGCTCGCTTAGAAGGGATTTTTAGAAATTCGACCCCTAAGTGGGTCAAAAGGGGGAAAATGTGCTCCCCCCATTGATTCCTATGTGGCTGCCAGGCAGCTGCCTCTCTGCACCCCCTACTCTCTGTTTGGTCAGCTGCAGAGCTCAGTGTTCTGAGGTTAAAAAAAACAGTTACAGGGGACTGCACAGAGCTAATGACAGTTGAGGAAATCAGGAATGACCAACCGCCTGTGAGGTGAAGCAAAGCTGCTGGTATAGTGCTGGCTTAGTCTATTTTCTCTTACTGTTTTGTGATCTTATTTTTTTGTTTGTTTTTTATTTTATTGGATTCTTAGATGCTACAGATGTTGGGTACCCCATCAAGCACCTTGTTGCAAGTGGATTATTTTATTATAAATCACATATACATGGCAATGAGGCAGAAGAAGGAGTTAATTTAAAGAATAAAACTGGGCAGAAACAAAATTGAGACATGGATTCCATCAAATTAGCAGCAGAGGAATAAATATATAAGGAATGCTCAGAAAGCTCATACATTTTCAAATACTGAAGCTTGGGTTAGATAGCTAGATGCAGAATCTAAGAAACGGTTCAAGATAAATTTCATGATGTGGAATACTTCACTAGAATGTTTCAGTTGCAATAATGAGGTCCCTTAATATTTTAATAATAATAATTTTTTACTCTCTCTCTCCCCCTTCTTTCCTCCCCCTGATCTCTTTGACATTTTTTATAGACCTGTGTAATTATCTATACCGAAGACAATTTCTATAATATCTTCCCAGGAGAAGTGGTTGTTGGGTTATAACAACACGAGAACAATGTTAGCTATGTTAAACTGCCTGTGAAGTTATGTGAAATTCAGTACCACCCCCCCAATATGTTTGTTGTCTCCAACTTACTTTCTTGTTGGTTATCACATTTGTTATATTGTTTTAAGTGACATAAATAATATAAAATGAACTTTTAATAATGTTTAGGGCAGAAGCAGCAAGATCAGAAAAAGAATATTGTGATAATCAAATCAAGATAATATGAGAGCAAGGGTTTTAATATGAACACAGCTGAGAGGCAGCAAGTCTTGAGATGCATTCAGATGTCACAATAGGACATTTATTTTTGTCCAGGGTGAGAGTCTGAAACGTTTTTGATCTAGAGCCAGTTTGGTGTAGTGGTTAAGTGTGTGGACTCTAATCTGGGTGAACTGGGTTTGATTTCCACTCCTCCACTTGCACCTGCTGATGTGACCTTGGGTCAGTCACAAGCTCTGGCACAGCTGTCCTTGAAAAGGAGCAGTTTGTGTCAGAGTTCTCTCAGTCCCACCCACCTCACAGGGTGTCTGTTGTGTGGAGGGGAAGGGAAAGGAGTTTGTAAGCCGCTCTGAGGCCCTGTTCATACGAGCCATTTGGGCCGGGAGAAGGACGGATCGGGGCCGGAGCAAACGGGCGCGATCCCACAGCAACATCTGGGAACGTCGTGCTACCGTATCCGATCCATCCCATCCCGCCCATGAAGCGCACCAAAAAAGAACCACCTACCTGGGTGGTTCTTTCGAATGGGCCGCGGCAAGTGCGGCCGTGGGATCGCCGGCACGTCCTTGCGCCGGCGCATCCCTGGCTCCTGGCCGAACTGCGCATGTGTGAGCATGCGCAGTTCGCCATCCTCCCCTTCCCACCGTCGCTTTCTCCCCGGCATCTGATCGTGCCGGGGAGCGACGGCGCCGCAGCTCGGGGGATCCGTGATATCCCGCCGCGCCGTCTCAACTTTGATGCGGCTCAGATTAGCCGCAGCACGACCGTCCTTTTCCCTGCCGTGTGGCAGGGGCCTGAGACTCCAAGTGAAGGGCAAGGTATAAATCCAATCTCCTCCTCCTCTTCTTCTTCTTCTTCCTTCCACCTTCTTCCTTTTTCTTCTTCTTGATCCCCTGATGAAGCTCACCAAGGAAATGCATAAACTACTCTCCCTTGCACCTTATTCCCCCCTTTAGTCTCCTGCATACCAGTGGGGCCTTATTTTCTTCCCTCATAAGGTGGCTAACAAATTAAAATATGCATAATATAAACAATTCTTAAAACCATTAAAAACCAATAAAACGCATTATTAAAACAAAATATATACAAACATATACAAACAACAATTAGGCAGGAAGGAGGGATCCCTGAGGATTTCTTAAGCAGCAACAAACTAGGACTTCAGATTAGGGTTTAAACTAGGGTTCCCAGCCCCATGATCTGGGCGGGAGTTCCCCTGCTTTTGTGGACTCTTCTCTGCCGCCAGCCAGCTTGCCAGCAGGGGAAACCCCACCCACAAATGCCCTGAAACGTGGTGCAATGGCATCATCTGGAAGTGACATCATTGCACCACCGTCACACGGTGATGCTCTAGTTTGGGGGCAAAACTCTATGGTAAATTTAGACCTCAAAAACTAGAGTGTTGCTGTGCAACCTCAGCAGCATGATGATGTCACTTCCGGGTGACGTCATTGTGCCACGTGTGCAAAGCACACGCAGCAGAAGATCCCAGGAAGGCCTGGAGATCCCTCCACTGGGAATAAGGTAAGACCTGGCAACCAGTGTTTCCTCTAAGCTGAGTTAGTGTGAGCTAGCTCACAGTTTTTTAGCATCCGGCTCACACATTTTTGACTTAGCTTAGGAAGGATGGCTCCAGAGCAAACTAATTTATGCAGTAGCCAAATCGCTCGCTCACAACTTTAATGCCAGCAGCTCACAAAGTAGAATTTTTGCTCACAAAACTCCACAGCTTAGAGGGAACATTGCTGGCAACCCTAGTTGAAGCTTATTTATTAATCAGTTTGGAGCTGCGGTGGCTCAAATGGTTAAGACGCTGAACTGCAGGCTGTGGAAGGTCAGTAGTTCGGCAGTTCGAGACCCGAGTTGCCCCATGACGGAGTGAGCTCCCATCTCTAGTTCCAGCTCCTGCCAACCTAGCAGTTCGAAAGCAAGAAATTGCAAGTAGATAAATAGGTACCACTTCGGTGGGAAGGTAACAGCGTTCTGTGCGCCTTGGTGTTTAGTCATGCTGGCCACATGACCACGGAAACGTCTTCGGACAGCGCTGGCTCTTCGGCTTTGAAACGGAGATGAGTACCGCAACCCTAGAGTCGGACTCGACTGGCTTTCGAGCAAGGGAACCTTTACCTTTACCTTTACTCTTTATACACTAGGTAGGCCTAACCTGGTGGCACAGGCTAGCCCAGTCTCACCAGATCTCAGAAGCTAAGCAGGTTGGCCCTAGTTAGTCCTTGGATGGGAGACCACCAGGGAAGCTCAGGTTTGCTACTCAGGGCTAGGCAATGGCAAACCACCTCTGAACATCTCTTGCCTTGAAAACCCAATGGGGTTGCCAGTTGACAACACATTCCACCATGCACTTGGATCCCACAGAAAATTACTGCTTGACAAAAGCCATAGTAATTGTCACTGATTCCCCCCTCTCTTTTTCTGCAAACCTCCTTACTCTCCCTGTTCATGCAGTTTCTAGGGTTCCCCCAGGAGCAGCGTTTTGGAGATCAATTTGAGTTGCAATGGGAGGGGGGAGGTGAGAAAGTGCTGTTCCATTGATGGGAATACTATATGTCAGTGGAGCTTTACCATAAAGTCTAAATGGAAAGAGGTGGAGGGTGGAAGATTGTGCAGTGTCCATAAGCAGGAGAAGAAGAAGAGAAGAGATTGGATTTATACCCCGCCCTTCACTACCCAAAGGTGTCTCAGAGCGGCTTACAAACTCCTTTCCCTTCCCCTCCCCACAACAGGCACCCTGTGAGGTGGGTGGGGCTGAGAGAGCTCTGACAGAAACTGCTCTTTTTTCAAGAACAGCTCTTATCAGAACTATGGCTTGCCCAAGGTCATCCAGCCAGGTGCAAGTGGAGGAGTGGGGAATCAAACCCGGTTCTCCCAGATTAGAGTCCGTGCACTTAACCACTTCACCAAACTGGCATCCATTGCCATCAAGAAGAGAAAGGCCATAGATTCAGTTGTTGAGAGATTCAGTTGGATGAAATGACAGGACATTGTAGAGAAACAGGCAAAACATTGGCCAGAAAAGAGATGAAGAGGAGCACTCTTTGGCAGTGAGGAACAAGACATACCACATCTTGGAGAATGGTCAAAAATGAAGAATCAGGAGAGAGGGAAAATGCGAAAACTGATCAGGGAATAAAGGAGTCCATCCGATTTCACATTTCTTCTGTCCCTGATTAGATCACAGTAGCAGGATCAATGAACCTGTATCTTATGTCTGATATCAAGGTATGCTAATCTCAGGCAAAGATGGTTTTTGCCTGCTGGCAGTTCCCTAAATACAAGCCGACTCCCATGATTCTGTTCAGTCACCGGGGAGACTCTCTTTCACCTCCAACTGGCCCTTGCTAATGTGTTGGATTGCTAAGGCATTCTGTATTCCTTTTCTTTCTTTTTTACTCATCTTGAAAGGTGTACGTCTGCCTGAAGGGGAGTTCAATGCCTGATCTAATTACTCTAACTAAATGTTATGAAATGAAAAACTTCACTTTAGAAAAATATTTATATATGAAAAGACCCTGTCCAAGAACCTGTAATCTAAATGGTGTTCTTTATTCAACAAAACATGTGTCGATGGGAAAGAGAACAAAAAGATAAACTAAATGTTCCGCATTGTTATAGTGTGTTAAACTGCCATTATTCCTCCCATTTTCTAAAAAATGCTGAAGACCTTGAATTTATAAAAGCAGGCCAATTGACTCCACCATGTCTGCAAAACAACATACCTTCCCAAGGCCAAAAATATGTGTCTTCACCTATGAATCTTCAGGCAGGGCTTTATTTCTTCATGCTAAAAAGAGTAAAATTCTGCCCAGAGGGAAATCTGGGTTTTGTTCCAAGAAAACCTGGATTCCTACATTGATAAGAATAATGTGAATCAAGAACATCTAATAATTTCAATTTCCTTACCTGGATTATTATGCATTTTGGTTATTTTGACTCACTCTGTTAAAAGAGGATCAGAGAGTTCCATGGAATATGGATCTATGTTTAGAGGCAGGATGCCTCTGAATGCCACTTGCTGGGAGCGGGCAACAACATGCAGGGGCTTTGGACTCTGCGTCCCTGTTTTAGGCCTGCCTCAGATATCAGATTGGGCTAAGGTTGCTATCTCTAGCTTGGGAAAATCCAGGAGATTTTGAGATGGAGCCTGGGGAGACAAAAGGTTTGGAGAGGGGAGGAGCTGCCGCAGCGTACAATGCCATTGAATCCACCCTTCAAAGCAGCCATTTTATCCAGGGAAAACTGTTCTCTGTCATCTGGAAATCAGTTGCCATTCCAGATCTCTGTACCACAGCTAGAGATAGACAACCCTATGCTGGCTGCAGTGGAAAGGAGTATACTTGTGCTAGGTTAATCATTAGTCTGATCCTTGCTCTTTTGTGATTCTTGTCATCCTGAGAAAAGTCAGGAAAAAAAATTAAGCCCCGTCCCTAAATATTGAAAATATTTTCCAGCCATCACCCCCCCCCACCCCGATTTCTAATAATTTAGCAGGCTTTTCTTTGTAGACATAAAGGGCTGGGCCCAGTGACCCACTCACAAGGATTGCAGATCTTCATGCAAGCTTGTTGATCTTCTCTTTTACATTTTTCCTGCCCGGCAGTCCTTTTGGAGCAAGGGAATGTCGATCCCTGGACTTGCAAAGCCCACATGGGGTACAAGCCACGTCATGGGTCAAAGAACTGCAGTGAGAACAGGGAGGGCACAAAAGGACCCATCCTCCATCTTCCCTTGGTGGAACTCCACTGAAGAAAGAGGCAGGGAAGGAGATTTTACTCGTCCCCTCTCCCCACTGCAGCAACATGGCCAGAGGTCATTTCGGGGGGGAACGCGGGGGAACGCCCCCTGCTTCCGGCCGCCCCGCTTACAGCCCTCATTCAGCCAGGAGGAGGCAGGAGAAGAGGGAGGGTAAGTTGCTTCCTCCCCGCCTTTCCCCACCCCTGCCTGCCTGGGGCCAGGGAGGGCCTTCCTTGGCAGGGCTTCCTCGCACTCCCGCTGGCCTTGCAGGTCCACCGCCGGGCCCCTGATGTCAGGGTGTGTGGCATATGCTAATGAGTTATGCTAATGAGTTCCCCTAGCTCTTTTTCTACGAAATGACCCCTGAATATGGCAATGACTTCATGAAGGCTCCACAATCCCAGGATTTCATTTTTCTCAGATTAGAAAGTAAGGCAGGGAAGTAGGCTTGCCAAGTCCCCCCGGGGGGGCGGGGAACCCCCCGCCCCAGAGGCCCGTTCTCCGCCGGCAGCGGATCGGGCCCCGGGGGAACTCCACCACTACGTCCACGTCACCTGGAAGTGATGTGGGTACGCCGGGCACGCTGGGGATGGGGCCACGGTCATCCAAGGGAAAACTCTATGGTTTTTCCTCAGATGGTCTGGCCCCGCCCCCAGCGTGCCCGGCATACCCGCGTCACTTCTGGGTGACGTGGATGCTGCGCACGCGCTCCAGACACCAGCCAGGAGTCCACCGCTCCAGTAAGTTTCTGACTTGGCAACCCTACAAGGAAGGGAAGGGAAGATCTGTAATCACCAGAACCTTCCCCTAAGGGATCATCGGAGCCAACCCAAGGGCTAGAAACCTGGGTTCTGCACCCTCGGGAATTATTGAGTTAAATGTAGTAAAATATCATTTGCCTTGGAAGCACAGAAGCTTTTTCACAGAAACCCTGATCCTCCACATTCCCCTGTTAAGGGGAAAATGCTGTTCAAACAAAATACAAAGATGATCTGACTTGCCCTGACCAGGCAAACCCGATCTCATCAGATCTTGGAAGTTAAGCAGGGTGGACTCTGGCAAGTACTTGGATGGGAGTCCTCCTTGGAATACCAGCAGTTGGGAGGCAGGGGCAGGCTTTATTCAGCCACCTCTCTGAATATCCTCCAGGACCCCAGTATTAGCCAATCGCCATGACTTCCAGGTGCACACATACAAGAGCACACGGGCACATATAAAAATACAACAAAAATTAAAAAGAGATGATCTGACTCCAATGGTTATGAGAGACAGAAATTTTACTTACAAAAATGGAAGCACGTCTTGCATGACATATCCATGTGGGTACATTTAACTAATTGGGGACAGATTGACTTCAAAAAAGGTTAATTTGCTACAGCTCCAAGGCCAGGAAACAGAGAGAGAAGAAGAGAGGTCCTATATATGACGAAACACAAAAGGCAAGCAAGGGCCAAAGATGGCTCAACATCTAACCGAGGAGAGGGTGGGGCCAACTGCCACGTGTACCCGAATGAGAGATTTATCTTATTTCCCTCCCAGATCCTCTTGTATGCAGAGTTACAATGTCCAACAGGAATATCCTTTGTTTATTCCCCCCCATGTTTTGGTGAAATTGTGGCATGTACTGTCCTTAAGCCCCAAACAGCAGAAGCGAAAGCAGCGAAAGAGCAGCAGACTTCTTGGTTTCTGATGTTTTGTTATACAAACGCAAACAGTCACACAACACTTTGTAGTGCACTGCAGCCTATTGTTGGCGGGGGGAGATGTCTCTTTATGCCTTTACCACACTTGCTCGATTAGTGTGGGTTTGAGGGGGAAATGAGGGAATAAAAATAGTTGTCACACCCCTGATCTATTCCAGAAAAGAGAACAGGCATCCATTTTGGATTCATGGTAAACAACTAGCATTCTTGGCTCAGCGCCAGCCGGAGCAGCTTATTATAATAAAAACTGGCTTAAGGCCAAAGCTTTTTAGGAAAAAAAGCAGGCGGGAGGAAAGGGAACTCAGAGGTTTTCTCATCCTCCCCCCCCCTCCGCAATTGTTGTTAATAACAGAGATATATTAACCTGTGCTAATTAACAACCACTGTTTACCATGCCTATTTATCATCCACCCTTCCTGAAATGTTGGTGATTTTAAAGGCCACAGTTAGGGATTTCAAAACCATTCAGAAATGTAAGTTGGATCTTTAGCCTCTTTCAGAGCTGGTTCACCATCAAAGCGACCCGAGTAATTGCTTGGGAAGCTACTTTGGTATTGGACACCATCATCTCCCAGGCCGCCTCCAAAGCAGAGACCACCTGCAGTCCACCAAAGAGATGCATACTCCTTCCCTCCTTGTGCTGCTGATGACCAGCTCCAATGGGTGCAGAGATTCCCTAAAGCCAATGGCAGTTGAGGGGCCATGAGTGGGTGAGCAGGTGCCTATCTCTGCGCCACTGCCCCCCCCCCACTTGTCTCACTGCTGCTGCACTCCAGAGGCCAACAGAGATCCTGTGCAGCCCACCTTGTGGCCAGTTGCAGCTACAAATGATGAAGTCTTAGACCTGTGATGTAAGTTTGACAGAGAGAGAGAGAGAGAGAGAGAGAGAGAGAGAGAGAGAGAGAGAGCGTGGCCAAGGCTAATGAAACTACGATGCTTCTTTCTACTGAGATAGACCATTGATCCATCGAATGTTGATTTAGTCAACTTGCCAGAACTCTCAAGCATCTCAGATAGTCTTCCCCAGTGCATGAAGCTGATGTATACTGACTCAGAGCATTGGTCTATCGAGGTCAGTGTTATCTACTCTGTTAGCAGCTCTCCAGGGTCTCAGGTTGAGGTCTTCTACATCACCTGCCGTCTAACCCTTTTAACTTTTAGTGCTGTGGGTTGAACCATGCATGCAAAAGATCTACCCCTTAATGATGTCCCCCTTGCATTGTCTGAGATCTATTAACTAGAGGTCAGTCCAGAGACTTAACCTGATACCTTCATCCTGCAAAGCATGTACTCTGACCCTGAATAATAGGCTCTTAAGACTGAGTCACAAAGCTGTGCACAAATTTGAAGACTGGTTTTCTATATTAATGAAACCCAACATAAGCTTAACTATGGTACCTTGAACAAGGCAAAGGTGCTTGCAGATTGAGAGCTCCAGGTGCTTCATGCAATGGGTCCATTTGGCATGAGTTGCCATCCCAGCAATGCAGTTGTCCTGCAAGTGTA
This sequence comes from Gekko japonicus, assembly GCF_001447785.1. Taxonomy (NCBI): domain Eukaryota; kingdom Metazoa; phylum Chordata; class Lepidosauria; order Squamata; family Gekkonidae; genus Gekko; species Gekko japonicus. Next base: position 948,715 of record NW_015176466.1, on the reverse strand, counting down.
ACATGTGAAGGGATGGTTAAGATGTGAAGGGTGACTGGGTCATACCTTAAGCATGGGTTTTGTTTTGTTTTTGTGATGAATACTATTATTATCCCCAATTGCCAAAAATGCAGAAACTTAATCTGAAAGCCCTCCAATAATCCTCTCATTTCACAGCTGAAAGGTGAGACAATATGGTGACCCTTTGACCATGAAGATTTACTAGTGTCAGATGCTGACTGAAGTTGTGCTCTAACAATAATATGGCTGGGTCTGCAGTATGAACTGAGAGCAGGAACAAACATTCCTGCATTGTGCAGGGAGCTGGACTAGATCTAGATGACCCTGGAGGTCCCTTCCAACTCTATGATTCTATGGTTCTAAGCAAATATTTCTTGTTTTCTTTCCTTTGCTATTGGCATCCATTTTTTTCCTTTGCTATTGGCTTCCATTTTATCATTGATTTGCCATCTCTGCTTCTTACTGTTCATTTTGTAGATGTGGATATAATGTGTACAGATTGTGAGTTTTGTATGAAATATATATCATATTTATATACAAAATATGCAGTGGACAGAGTGGGTTGGATCCAGACTAAGCTGGTAATTTCCACAAAGTCCCCCTTCCCCTCATGTCATTCCTCAGGGTCTCCTATCCCCAGGAGTATCGTTTCATGGAGATCAGTGTACTATAAGCACGGAAGTTCTGTTCTGCCAATGGAAAATTTAGTCTGGATCAATGGTCCCTCTACACTGTGGCGCCTTGTGAGCAAAAATTCTACTTTGTGAGCTACTGGCATTAAAGTTGTGAGCAAGCAGTTTGGCTGCTGCATTAATTAGTTTGCACTGCCATCCTTCCTGAGCGAAGGCAAAAATGTGTGAGCCAGAGGCTAAAAAACTGTGAGCTGGCTCACACTAACTTGGCTTAGAGGGAACACTGGTCTGGATCCAACCCGGAACACATGAAACTGCCTTATACTGAATCAGCGCAATGGTCCATCAAGGTCAGTCTTGACTACTCAGATTGGCAGCAGCTGTCCATGTGTCTCAGAAAGAAGTCTTTCACATCTACGTGCTACTTGCTCCTTTCCACTGGAGATGCCAAGGACTGAATCTGGGACCTTCTACATTCCAAGCAGATGCTCTGCCACTGAGCCATCTCCCCCTCCCAAGGTACCAGAAGGCACAATGCTGATTTATTGATGTCCAACTGGACATTTTGTGGGACTTAAGTCAGTGCTAGGGGACGGAAAATGAGTGACATGAGAATATATAATTGTGGGCTTTATTCTACCAAGCAAAATTGAAATGGAACAATTCGGGGGGGGGGGTGAGAAAATCCAAAGTCACCCCTGTCCACAACACCAGCTTACAAAACTGCAGCCTTTGTCCAAGCAGGAGAGAAGAGCCCAGCCCAATGCAGCGACTGGATTGCTTTTTTTAAAAAAAAATAAATCCCACAAATAGATACCCTTCATGCGCCATTCCTCTTGAGCCCTAGCCGAAGCAAACTAATTCCTGAAGGAAAGTAACTCTTCACCCAATATATCTATATCTATAAAGTGCTCTCTGTCTGTGTAAAAAAAAAAAAAGAGTTGTGATTCCAGTGGTGGCTTGTGCGGCTCATTATATAGTGTGAGATCACAAATAGAAATTTTCACACTTGCCCATCTGCCACCAGCTGACTCTAAAGAGCTGGTGAATCATATAATCAAAAGAGGGTGGGCCTGTGAATATTTCTCCCCCCTCTTTTGTGTTGCCATTGGAATGCTTTCGGAAACTGCATATGAACACCACCGGGAGCTGAATAACAGGCTGGTATTGGCGGTTCCAGACAGTGTGTATAATGCCTCACACAAGGAGGTCAGGAGGTCTAGGTCAGGGACCATGGTCTGCAGACACAGAAAACTGATTCCCACCCTCCCATCCTTCCTGGTGTGTCTGGTGTAAACACTGATGAAAAGCCATCCTGAGGGGGAGAATGTTCGACACACCAATACAATGGCAAGATATATTAGCACTTAAGGGATAGTGTATTTCTTTCGCTTTTTCTCCCCTTCCACCTCTCTCTCTCCCTCTCTTTTTTTCATATGCATGTATGTATAATATGCATATATTTTACAAGAGCTATTTGCAATTATGGCATCGGTGACAGTGTCATCCTTTTGTTCTGCTGCATATTAAAATGCCTTGGAAGAAGGATGCAGAAGGTCTCGGGTTTCCAGGAAAGAACATAATGAGGGTAATGCATGGCAAGAACACTCTCTGCTGTCTGGAAAACAGGCATAAATAAAGTGCTCTGGCATAACAGGGCTTTATGGCAAAGGGTGAGGAATTCGCAATGTTTTGCCACCCGTTTGTCAGCAAGGATTTCAAAACTGGGCATTGTCAGGATGGGCTGGGAAAGGGGAAGCCATTCACATGTTGTGTTGAGCTGATTCACGTACCTCTCCTTTGGGAAGGATTGTGTCATTTGGGTGGCAGTTGGAAAATTACAAGTCAAAACGATGTGAATTGTTCCGTGGTTTCGTTCTTTTTTTTCTTTTTAAATTTTTTTAAAAAATTTATTGTATCATAAAACAAGTTACAAAAAAGTCAAGTACCATAATAATAACAATCCGTGGTTTCGTCCTTGACCAGAATTTTAGCCTGGCTGACTTCAAAGCCTTACAATGCAGCCAGTGAAACGATTCGGATTTTTTTTTTTTTGGTTCAGTTCCATTTCTGGACTCTCTGTGATTGAAATGGTTTGATGTGGTTCCAGTTCAGGTCAATAAAGTTTTAGTGAGTGATTTGGCACATCTGAAGCACCCCTATTCAGTACTGGTTCACCTGGACAATTTAGGTATCATTCACATTACAACGTTAATCTGCTGATGCAGCGATTAATACTGGGAAGTTGTATCCTAATTGAATGCTAGGTAGTTAAACATAATAGAAAAGCAAAACATTTGCCTAGGACATTGGATCACCAAGAAGGTACACAGGGAAAACAAAATGTTCGGCCTGTGACACTGCAGGAAAGATGTCATATGGTCGGGGGTGTCATATGGCTTCCAATAATAACATACACTCTGTCCTCTTCACACATTATGGAGTACACAGATTGAGTCTGGAAATATGCTATTTGGGGAAAACCACATGTCCCTGGGGGATACATCATGTGAGTTTCCCCAACAGACCCAAAAGCCAACCCCAGGGCTGTTTCCCACTAGGAACATGGCTGGGGGGGGGGGTGTGAAGCCCCTTCTCCAGTTGTTCCATGAACCTGATCCTAATTGGGCACCACATGCACAGGAATTGAGAAGGATCCACAATCTGATGCAAGGTACAGAGCCCAGATTCAACCTGTGTATGCCATCATGGTGGATAGGGTTGCATCCAAAGTACTGAGATCACAGAGGACAGGTAGGACTGAAATGCATTAAATACATTGGGAAAAAGCAAACACAAAAATAAACAAAGGTGGATTCCTAATATGTTGATTCCACTTCAGAGTCATTGGCTGTTCCAAAATCTAAGGTGGAATTTGTATGAGGGACAACTTCGGAAATACCCCTAACACATACATCAAATCCTAATGCCTCAATATACAAGATAAATGCTGTACTACAGTGCCAAATAGGTGAGATAAACCAAAGGATTTACTTTCCTTAGCCAAGCAGATATGTTGAAACCCCTCCCACATTCCTGATCTTCAATTAAAATGCTTGGGAATGTTTCCAGAAGAAAGAAGTTCCAAATTGTGGGGCAGATATTGAGAACACCTATACACTTATGATATCCTAACTTGGCATTCAGTTTTAAGACCAGCGTGTCAGGACAGAAGTTAAGGGAGATTATTAACTATGACCTATGTTGGTCTAGTCAGATCAGTTTTCAAGCAACCTATGGGCATGGCTAGAGATGCAAGTCCTTGGACAGGAGCCAAAGAGCCCCTGGCCTGAATCCTACTCTATAGCTCAAGGCCCAGGGTCTTGACAACCCAGACAGACAACCCAGAATGAGGACCCACCCAAGAATTTTTCCCCCTTTCTTTCTTTGTTTATTTAAATCATTGTTTAAATTGTTTGTTTTATTTGGGGGTGGGGGATAAAGAAAAGCAGCACAGAATTGCCCAAATAAATAAATAAATAAATAAATAAATAAATATGTTGTCAATATTTATTTCACCTCAGAACCATTGTTCTGTTATAAACCCCGCTGCTGCAGTACACCATACCTCTGAGTGAATAAGCATGTCTGTTCTAGTCTGGGCTGCTCTTAGCCCAAGCTTTAATCAAAACAGAACAAAACTTGGGGATTTGAGGCCAATTTTTTTTAAACCTCAAAAAAATACCATAAAAACTTTCATCATCACCTCTTTTAAAGGCAATTGTTAAAAAGTATTTGTATTATTTATCTTTATTTGGTTGAACACATGCTATTTCCTTCAGAAATGAAAAGGCTGTTTCATCTATCTTTAAAGCTTTTTTTTTGTTCTCCCTGAATATTATCTTTTTTAGCTTTGTAAAACAATTACAATATTTAATGTGCACAGCTTTGCCTTTATGTGTGTGTCTGTGTGTGTGTGTGAAGGAAAACAGTTCTGCCTTGATGCCATAGTTTGATGAATTTCTAGAGTTGTTTCACACACATACATACATTTCCCTTCTTTGAAATATTTCAGCAGAAATTTTGAATAACTATATTTTGAAACCAGATGTCTATTGTGGCTTGAAGGGGCAGAATGGAGCACATCAGTAATATATCATTTGTTGCTCGAGGGCACTGTTCTTTTGAAGGAAAGGGGGGGGGAAGAAAAATGTTTAATTGTTATATAGTATGTCTGTTCAGGCACCCGCATCTGATACTTTTTTTCATGTTGCGGGTGCAAAGATTTCACTGTGCACAAGAGGTTAAAGGCCTCCACATTCCCTATTCACCCACAGAGGTACTTTTCCTTTTGCAGTGAACTGGGCCGCAAACACATATTCAGGAATGTCACACACAGAGAAGAATTTTATCTATGCATCAGAGTACAAACAGGATTCAGGATGACTATGGTCCCTGCCACACGGGGGCGGGGGGGAAATGTGTGGGCAAAGTTCAGCTTTTGAAAGCCGCACCAAAATAGGCACGCGGCGGCAGGATCACAGAGATCCCGTGATCCACCGCGCACTTGCTCCCCGGCACGATCAAATGCCGGGGAGACCGAGGAGAAAGGCACGACACAGAGAGGGAGGCTGCCGAACTGCGTATGTGTGAGCATGCTCAGTTCGGCCAGGAGCCTCGGATGCGCCGGCAGAAGGACGTGCCGGTGATCCCACAGCCGTGCTTGCCGCAGCCTTTCTGGTAAGTCCACCTCTAGGGGTGGTTCTTTTTTGAAGTGGGTTTTCGGCCTGAAGGGCCGGATCGGGGACGGGTGCGCGCCACTTCCCAGATGTTGCGGTGAGATCGCACCCATTTGCTGCGCCCCCGATCCGTCCCTCTCTCAGCCCAAACCCTTATGTGTGCCTATGAAGCCCAGCTCCATGTCGCACCATTTATGGGTCTGATCCTGGTCTGTTTAGGGTTTCCAGGCAGTGACAGGCAGCTGGCAGGAGGGCTGAGGGTAGGGATAGGGATATGAAGGGGGTGCAATGCCAGCTGCAGCAGCATGTCATTTATGGTAAAAACCTGGAAGTGGCAAGGGCGGCTCTAGGGCTCACTGGAAACCATAGAGTTCCCAGAAATTCCTAGAGCTACCCTATGTCACTTCCTTTTTTTTTTTTTAACCAAAAGTGATGTGATGCCACAGCTGGAGTGACAGGGTTTCCTTTATTTTTCTCCTGCTGCTGCTCAGAGCAGTGGTGAGCAATGGGAGCAGGGGACAGAAGATCCCCCACTCCAACCAGGGGATTAATAGCCCTAGGTCTGATCAAATCAGACATGCAAGGGAGTTCTATGCTGAAGGTTACTTCCTGGGAACATGGGGTTTGATTTGGACTGCAGCAACAAGGCTTAAACTGCTTCCCCCACTGCATCATTTTCCCAACCTGAGAACTTCAGAGACCCACTGTTAGCCCCTCTGGAGAAACATACATGTATCCCTTCAATACATATGTGTTTATTTGTTTAAAACATTGATTTGCCCACCGTTCATCCAGAAAACAGGGATATAAGGCAGGTAACAATAGTAAAACCCATGAATCATAAAAAAAACATCAGATCATATCCATTAAAATAGACAGTAATAGTAAATTTGGAATTCATCCCAAGTAGTTGCCCATCAGTACATATGTAGTGGCTCAGCAACTACATATAAGTTTACCCAGTGAGGCAGCTCCAGCTTGGTGTAATGATTAAGAGTGGTGGACTCTAATCTGGAGAACTGGGTTTGATTCCCCACACCTCTACATGCAGCTGCTGGTGTGACCTTGGGTCAGTTACAAAATCTTTCAGAGCTGTTCTCTCACGAGCAGTTCTCGAAAGAGCTCTCTCAGCCCCACCTACCTCACAGGGTGTCTGTTGTGGGGAGGGGAAGAGAAAGGAGATTGTAAACTGCTCTGAGACTCCGTGTGAATGGCAGGGTATAAATCCAATCTTTTCTGCTTCTTCTTCTCTGCTTTTCTGCTTCTCCTTCTCCTCCTCTTCCTCTAAACATGTACATAATTTCAGACAGGTGGAAGTTTAAGACCTTTCCCTTTCTCCTCCTGATCCTGATCCATATTGGCCACCTGTGCACTTGGGAACTAAGTTTTAACATGGAACTCTCCACATGTGTCTGGTTTGATAGGGTCTGGGGTGGACCTGTAAACAGCATAACAGGTAGTTCAGCCCTGACAATGTCCTGGGCTCCTCATCTTAGCCATTACTATAGTAAACCTGATTTATTTATTTCTATTGCCTTCAGAATTCAATGAACTGAAAGCATGGAATATAGATATTTTACAATGGTTAGTCCAGGATGTTCGACTCCTAGCTTCAAATCCTTATTCTGGTATGGAAACTTGTTTGTTGGGCCAGACACTTACTCTCAGCCTAACCTACTTCACAGGATTGTTGTGAGGATAAAAGAGAGGAAGGAAGAGCTTGAAGGAGGAGAGAGTCCCCTTGGGGACCCTATTCAGGTGGAAAGGCACCGGATAAATGTTTTAAATAAAACTAACTCAAATAATGTAAGCTGCTGGATTATGAATAAATCAATATTGTTTTATCCATATTCTGTCATCTTCTTCATGGTGAGTTCCCAGCTGTCTAGGGGCATGTGTACACACCAGTGAAGATTCAATTCAGTGTGCACCAACAGATGTTCAAAAACGGAACCAAGCATGCTCTCAATTCCCATTTCCTCTCCAGCCAAAGCACTCTCTGTTTAAGGCTGCACTGTCGATGAGCACAACCATGTTTGGCTCTGGACGGGGTGGAAATTTTAGGTGGGATCCAACCTGTTGGATTTTTTTCCCCATTGGGCTGGGCTGGTGGACCTAAGAGGGCTTTGGGATAGCACTGGGAAAGAAACACCAGAAGACACAAACTCTAAACATTTGCACTGTAATTGAGAGCAATTGTGAGGGTTTAACCAGAAGTGAACATATTTTGAGCACTCAAAATATGCTTCCAATTTACAACTGAATTGCAATTTGGACAGAGGAGAGTTCACTGTACAGAAAAAAAAATGTGATGTCTTGTCATCACAGAGGGTTTTTCCATTGCCCCTCAGAATGGGGGCAGAGTCACATTTCACGATGATGCCACATTGTACAGTGGAGAGTCAGAAATGTACAATGAGGAATCAACAAGCAAAATAACATCTAGACCAGCTTGAAGACCATGACTGAGTAAATATTTCTGTCTAAGTGTCTTCGATCCAAATCTAATGTTTCTCTTTTGGGCCATGCCGCTTTCATTTCGACTTCAAAAGGGCAGAGATGAATTCTTGCCAAAAGCATCGCCTGTACTTCAAAAACCACACATTGCACTAAACATTTTAATTCAGTTGGGGGAAAAAAAATAACTGCCTCTCTACAGGTGATTGGCAGCGGGGAACGAAGAATTTTTAAGTTTTTTTAAAACATCTCCACTGGTACCAGTCAGCTGTAAATTTGTGGGGGGGTTGTTAAAAAAACAATTGATACTCTCTTTAAAATCTCATACATATGCATGGAAAATGTATAAAGTGCTCAGGGTATTTAGAGGTTTCATGTTTACATACTTATATTGATGTCAGCTAGGCTAACATGAGGGGATACATCTTTTAAATTCTCCCGGACCTTCTCCATGCCATCCTGGCTTACAGCAAAAAGGTTGGAGCATTCCAAACATTCGTGGGAGTTTACAAAATGTTCCCCTTTCATGTCCTACAAGGAAAACAGAACCAGAACTCAGAACTACAGTATAAGTTCTGCATGAACACATTCCTGGATTCAGTCTCTGGTATCTCTAAATAACAGCAAGGCTGTTAAGCACAGGATGTTTTGGTGGTCATTCATTCATAGGTTCGCCATAAGTCAGAAACAATGTAGAGATGGCACTTGATGCTCACATATCTCCAATTAAAGGACTAAGTTGGGAAAAAACCACTATCTGATGGGCCTTGGTGGTGGGGGAAAGTGCCATCAAGTCACAGCTGCATTATGACGACCCCATAGATGTTTCAAGGCAAGCAATGTTCAGGGGTGTCTTGCCATTGCCTGACTTCATCTCACAACCCTGGTATTCATAGAATCACAATATCATAGAGTTGGAAGGTACCTCCAGGTCCCAGCTCTGGCTGGGAGGTCAGGGGAGAAATTTGATAAATAAAAGAATAAAAAATAAAAAATCTTGTCCAACCCCCTGCACGATGCAGGAAATTCACAAATACCTCCCCCCACACCCCCAGTGACCCCTGTTCCATGCCTAGAAGATGGCAAAAAACCTCCAGGATCCCTGGCCAAACTGGCATGGAGAAAAATCGCTTCCTGACCCCAAAGTGGCGATCAGCATTTCCCTGGGCCACAAGAACTAAGCACTGACGCAACCCTGCGGGCCCTCCCTCTCATGATCTGCCTAAGTTTACAGAATCAGCATTGCTGTCAAATGACCATCTAGCCTCTGTTTGAAAACCTCCAAAGATAGAGAGCCCACCACTTCCCAAGGAAGCCTTCTCTGACTGTCAGAAAGTTCTTCCTAATGTTTAGCCAAAAACTCTTCTGATTTAATATCAGCCCATTGGTTCTGGTCCGACCTTCTGGGGCAAGATAAAACTCTGTACCGTCCTCTGTATGACAGCCTTCAAGTACTTGAAGATGGTCATCATATCACCCCCTCAGTCATCTCCTCTTCAAGCTAAACATCCCCAGCTAAACAATCTTTGGAAGTCTCCCATCTAAATACTAGCCAGGGCTTACCCTGCTTAGCTTCCAAGATCTGATGAGATTGGAATAGCCTAGGCTATCCAGGTCAGGGTTTGATGGACCTTAATCCTTCAGATTCTCAGAATACACTATGGAACAAAGTAGACCAGTGCCAAAGGTGAATGGTCCTTTTGGATGGTTCTTTGGCAGTTGACCAAAGATAACAGGAGAATTGCTCATCTTCTACCTGGTGATTTTCATCTCTTCCCCTTTACTGACCACAGGCTTTGTTCTTGTTCTGTTCACAAACTCCTTGATTCAGATTTTTTTTTCATGAGCTGAAATGGAGGACATGCATCATCATCATCATCATCATCATCACCATCATCATCATCTCTACTCATTTTTATCCCACACTTCCTCTGAGAAGATCTGGGTGGTATACAGAGTTCCATCTCCCACCCCTACCCCCATTTTATTTCTTAACTCCACTGCATGTTTGGACTGTGAATACATTTCATAGTTGAATAATCTTTGCTTTCCTTTGGAGAGTGGACTCTATGGCATAGTAGCCCACTGAGTTCCCTGCTTCCCCGGGCTGCATACCCAAATCTCCAAGAGCTTCCCAACCTAGATCTGGCAACCCTCCCCTCCATCCCTTGCTGGTGGCGAGGGGGGACCTGACAACCCCAGTGACCACAGATAGGTATACCTTTACAGGTGGGGAAGCCAACAAAGATGGGTGACTGTGAAAGTTTCAGGGAGATAAAAGCTAAGTTAACAGAAAAATGTTTCCCCTGTATCCTTGTAGCTACAATCAACTTTCATTGAAAATAGCAGAAAACATGTATTATGAAACGGAAGCGGTATGACTTTAAAAATCACAAAGGCATTAGCATATTGCAGTTCCGAGGAAACAGGGTAGAACAAATCTGATTGGACGCTGGTCAGTTTATGGCTGATGCCTAATCAAAAGCTTTTCCCTCCCCCCCCCCTCCACAATTCCCTTGGGCCCTGTTTTATCTTCAAAGCTTGAGCCAAGAAAATTCACATCTTCAAGTTGTCTTCAGGCTGTTTCCCGCTCTCCCACCCCCTTCAGTTCTCCATCCTGGCTCACTTGAACAATCCTATTAATCCCCAGTCAAGTGCATACATGCTAAACCCTGATGAAAGAAGGCAAATGAGAAATGAAAGCAGCACAGCTTCTTCAGATCAACACCAACACTGCTGTTTTAGGAAAAGCAAGCATTTTGCTCCCCCTCAAAGTTTGCAATGCAACCACAAACTGCAGGACTTTTATCCAGATAGTTAACTATTTATACACCAGTGTGTGACTGTGGCAAAACTTATCCATAGCTAAATTTGAAATGGCTGCTGTCTCCACCTACTATTTGCCATGCCCTGCCCTGGATAGCCCTGGACAGCCCAATCCCATCAGATCTTGGAAGCTAAGCAGGGTTGGCCTTGGCTAGTATTTGAAAGGGTGACCTCCAAGGAATACCTGGGCCATGACTCAGAGGCAGGCAATGGCAACCCACCTCTGAAACGTCTCTTGCCTTAAAAACAAGTCTAGCTCACCACCTACTGGTGCATAACGCTAAAGAGCTAGAACTTCTGGCTGCCAGACAATCTTAGGATCAATACGTTGTTGCTTTCATGGTCGGAGTTCATTAGTTGTTGTAGATTTTCCAGGCTGTAAGGCCGTGGCCTTGGCATTGTAGTACCTACTGCTGTTACAGGCACTTGCCAGCTGTCCTCCTCTGCTGCTTCAGAGGGGCCAGCTGTGGTTTCTGCAGGCTCTGTCAGCTCCTCCTCATCCATGCCTATGACAATTTCCACTCTGACCTAGATGGCCTGAGCTAGCTTGATCTCATCAGATCTCAGAAGCTAAGCATGGTTGGTCCAAGTTAGGACTTGGATGGGGGACCACCAAGGAAGACTTTGCAGACAAGCAGTGGCAAACCACCTCTGAAGTTTCTTGCCTTGAAGACCCATGAGGGTTGCCAGAAGTCAGTTGTGATTTGATGGCACTTTTGCACGCGCACACCCCCTGTCTGCATAGAGAGCTTTATATCAGGTTGTGACTGGTGTGACTCCGTAATGGCTATATCAGATACATAGTTTCCCCATCCCTAAAGCTTGTGGGTTTAAATAGCACATTGAGCTTTATATGTGTTGAACATACTATGAAATTTATTTGATGCATACATAAATAAAAATCAAGTGCAAACTGTACACAGATTATATGTGCATTCACTGAAACTTGTAAACAGGGTTTCTGTGTACAGTTCCCGGTTTGATGCACTTCACTTTTGTTGCTGTCGAAGATTATTATTTTGTTATGTAGACACCATTCACACCCATTGGATACACATATAACATGGGGGGGGAATTACGCATTTTGATATAAAATTTTTGATGGAAGCAAACACAAAATGACACAAAAATGAAGATCCATGGGTTTGTTTCCCCCGTTGATGAAAGAAGTAAAACTGAGATGGAGGATAGTTGAATGAAACCAGCAAACTTGCAAGACTCAGCCTCAGCACTAATCCAGTTTGGAACCTCAATGCAAAGAGTTTGCCCTTCCTTTACTAGTCTGTTCTTGAAGCGACTGGCCACTTCGGCTTCACCTTGTAAACCTTCAAGCATTTTTGTAACTTAATGCTTCTGGTGTTTTTCACCCACCCTGGCTTTATAATTGGGCATGGCCTTTATGATCCCATGTAGCTAGTGGGTTCCAATGGAAGGTGAGCTGGTGCAGAGCAGTGGATCTCAGGAATGCTTCACCTTGGCACACCAATCATTTAACTCACCAGCAGCTGTATCTTAATGGGATGTAGGAGGAGAGGTCAAGGTGATTCGGTTTTCATCCTCATTCATTCTGGGAGAATTTAAATAAATGTTGGCAGATGTGCTGATGTTGATTATTATCACCATCCACTTGGGATGGAATCAATGATCACCTAATGTCTGTGCTGTTTGTTGTTTGTGGAAGGATGTCCCCCCCCCCAAAGGACCCAGACAATAGAGAAGTCAAAGCTATTAATCAGGGCCTGCTGTGATCTCCATCAGGCAGAGTCCATCATTTTCGCAAGTAATGAGGGTCTTCTCTTGTTCACTCCCGTGTGTTTCACATTCATCTCTCCTCTTGTTTGCATTTACTTGCAGGCTTTTCAGTCCAGGTTCTGGACTACTTTAGGAACTGACGTGGATTTGGTCACTTTGGCATGAGCCGAATGATTTTGTAGAAATGTTGGAAGACCTTGAATGTGTCTTAACCTAAGGCCAAACTGCACCATATCTGTGATCAGATTTCCCACTCTGGGGTCACTGGAGTTGGAGTTCCAATTGGGGTTGTCAGTTCCCCAGTCGGGGTAGGGGATCTCCTGCTCCTGCCTCAAGGAACAGCGGTGGGAGATAAATTAAAAAGGGCCATTGGGAAAACCCGGAAGTGACATCATACCTCATAAGGAATTGCTGCTTTATTTAAGGGCTTAGGCTGGACATACCTACATTATACCACCGTACTTGATCTGATTGTCAAGATCATCAGTAGGCTGATCCCTGTAGCAGCTTCTGGCCATTTTGAGAGAAGGGTGCAGAGATTGACTGTCACTGAAAGTAAGCATCTGTGATTTGTAGGGGCTGCCCCCAGGATCTGAGTCTGAGCCTGCCCCCCATAACACCTGATACATATATTCTTTTAATAAGCCATGATCATTATATTGTCAGTACACATGGTCTGAATATATTGAGTCTAAATAGAGGGAAAGAATTGCTTTCCCTGCTGTGGATAAGCTGTTTTTAGCTTGTTAACTTTATTGTCGTTTGAATGTATATTTATTGTTTTCATGCTTTTTTAAAAAAAAAACCTGTGTGATTGTACACAGCTGAATTCTACTTGATAGTATTTTGTTACCCACTTCAGGTCCTGAGTTGGTCAAGAGAAAGGTGGACACACACATATTTTAAACAAATAAACAAATGAATAAATATATAAATACATTATCACTATGGATGTTTCAATCACTATTGATAAACAAAACAGCAATATTTTTTTAGATTGGAAAAGATGCCGTTCAAATGAAGAGGCTAATATTTCAAATCAATTTCCATGTAATACACAATTTTTAAACTGGGGAGAAGCAGTTGCCGCCTACCACACAAACTTATCAGTCCGTGTCCTCGGCCATCAGAAGTAATATAGGCAGCAGTGACTCAGTGCTAACAGCTCGGGTTGAGTGGCTTTTGCCAAAGCCTTGAGCCAAAGTCCTCCGGAGAAATGCCCAGAAATGTTTGGCTCCAGAATCGAGATTTAAATCCGAAAGAGACAAGCTTATAGAAGCCTCACGGAGCCTGTGCGTCCAACACCCATGGAAAATGAAATTTGCTCTGAATAGAGCCCTTTTAGTTCAAACATTTGAAGTAGACTAAACATCTTTGACAACGAGTATAAGATTTCATGGCGAAGCAATTTTGCTCAGTAATTTGTTCAGTTCTAAATACCCTTGGTTCTTCTAAGTTCATTTCTCACTCAATTATTTTCTCGGGACACTTCGCTTGAACACCATAAAGCATCCCATCTCCCGTTCTAACAGACCTTTTGCAATACCAGTGAATGTGTTATAATACTTTATTTTCTGTTGTGGAGATTTAATCTAATTCACTGAGATGACTGACTGTAATAGAGATTTTTCAATAATGTATGTTAAAAGGGTGCTTATGCAATAATTTAGAAGCGAAGGATGAAAGGCTGAGCATGCATTTCAGGACACACTTGTGAAAAATTAACTAATCTAGAGGGAAACTTCCCAGAGGTCTGTACCATCCATGTCTGTGGACCATCAGAGCCTTGTTTAGTATCTCAGGTAAATCATATTATAATAGTATTTGGCCAATCTTTGGATAATTAAATCCAGTGACTAGAGCTTTGAACAGGCAAGAGATCTTTTTACAAATCTGAAAAGGGCCCCAGGTTTGCAGAAAAACGTGAAATCTTAAAAAAGACATTGGGAGATTTTTTTAAAAGCTGAAAATGATAAAAGGAGCACCTGTAGCTTTAAGTAAGAGGCCTCCTCAATGGCTGTTGCTAGTCAACCACAGGGTTCCAAGGCTTGCTTCTGTCAGTAAAAGGCAGGGGGGAAGGGGCAGGGTCCTTTCCAGGACTTTGAGGAAGGGCAAAGGCAAAAATAGACCCCTTAGGGGTCAGGCCTGGTTAGGATTGCCACCTCCAGGCTGGGAAATTCCTGGAGAGTTTGTGGTGGAGTTTGAGGAGGGCAGGGTTTGGGGAGGGGAGAGGTGTTGGCATGGTATAGAACCACAGAGTCCACCAAAGCAGCCATTTTTCTTTAGAGGGACATATCTCTGTTGTCTGGAGTTCAGTTGTAATTCTAAGGGGGTCTCCAAGTCTCACCTGGAGGTGGGCAACCCTAGGTGTGCCAGCAGCCTCTGGGTAACTTGGTATCACCTGACTTGCATGACTCAACTAGGCCTGGCTGCTTGCTGCTGTTCAATAGTAGCCACACTATGAAAGCCAGTGTGGTGTAGCGATTAGAGAGCTTCAGAGGAGGGTCTGTGAGAGCCAGGTTTGAATCCCCATCTTGCTGTGGAAACTCCCTGGGTGATTTTAAACTTTAAAGAGATTGTAGAAGGCAGCCTGAAAAACAACTGGTCAGGAGGGGAGGCACTCCCCACCATGCAGCTGTTTCAGGTTTTCTTGTTCAGTCTCTTTAAAGTTTAAAGGGACTGCAAACCAGTGCAAAAATAGCTTTGTGGTAGAGAAGAAGAAGAAGAGGAGAAGAGATTGGATTTATACCCCGCCCTTCACTTGGAGGCTCAGAGCAGCTTACAAACTCCTCTCCCTTCCCCTCCACACAACAGACACCCTGTGAGGTGGGTGGGGCTGAGAGAACTCTGACACAAACGGCTCTTTTTCAAGGACAGCTGTGCCAGAGCTTGTGACTGACCCAAGGTCACATCAGCAGGTGCAAGTGGAGGAGTGGGGAATCAAACCCGGTTCTCCCAGATTAGAGTCCGCGCACTTAACCACTACACCAAACTGGCTCTCAGGTGCATGAGCTGATCGGGTGGGACCCTGTTCTTGTGATCCTTTCCTATCTTAACTAGGGCTACTCTCTCTGAGGTGACTGACCAGACTGAGCAGTTCTCCTCACAGAGGATGCTCCCAGACATTATTTCTATTCCATGTCTTTTCCTTTAAAGGTCTGACCAAGGCTTTTCTCCACCTCCTCCCACATGCTCACACTTGACTCTCTTGTTCCTGTCTTTATCTTTCCCTCTTTCTGAAATATTAACATGAGACTAGGTAATGAGTCACTTTTTATCTCTCCAAAGAGGAGAAAAAGAAGACGACACTGTCCTTTGCAGCTCTTACTAAGAAATGGAGAGGACATGTGAAGGGTTTGGATTTCACTTTATCTTTGCTTTATCAAAACCACACAATGCAAGTTGTTTTCTCTTTCTTACAAATCAAAGGCTATGCAAGCAGGACAAAAGCATACAACAACCTAATTACAGCATTTCCCAAGTTCACTTGTTAAGCACATGGTGACATTGGGGTGGGCAATCACATTTCGATATTAATTTTAAGCCAAAAGGGAGAGAGGGACATCACGGAACCCTATCTACTTCATCATATACAGGACATAGAGAACAAGCAGATGTACTTGAAGGAAATACAATTGTGTTCCATAGAATTTACTCCCAAGTAAGCATGCAGCAAGAAAAGAGGTAGACCCAACACGAGATGGATTGACACAATCAATAGACAAGAGCAAGAGTCCGGTAGCACCTTAAAGACTAACAAAATATGTGGCGGGGTATGAGCTTTCGTGAGTCACATCTTCAGATACTGCCATGTAATTTTTTAATCTTTAAGGTGTTACCAGACTCTTGATCAGTGTTCCCTCTAAGCTGAGTTAGTGTGAGCTAGCTCACAGTTTTTTAGTTTCTGGCTCACACATTTTTGCCTTCGCTCAGGAAGGAGTGCTCCAGAGCAAACTAATCGATGCAGTAGCCAAATTGTTTGCTCACAACTTTAATGCCGGTAGCTCACAAAGTAGAATTTTTGCTCACAAGACTCCACAGCTTAGAGGGAACATTGCTCTTGATCTTTTCTACTTCTACAGACAAGACTAACATGGCTACCCATCTTGATCTTACTCAATCAAGAAAGCCACAGGCCTCAGCTTGGAAGACCTGAGCAAGGCTGTTAATGCCAGTTCGTTTTGGAGGTTGTTAATTCTTAAGGTTGCCATGAGTCAAAAGCAATTTCACGGCACTTCACACACAGACACACACTCACAAGCGTGTATAGGGTTGCAGCCATAGTCTCCTAGAATGGTGGGTATGTAGGCAATAAGTGTGTGTGTGTGTGTGTGTATATATATATATATAATTACATCAATACAAAGAAAAAAAATTTCCAAGACAGATAGAAAACCCAACCAAGGTAATGGCAGGCATGTTCCACTGCTATGTAGAGGACATGAACACTGGATCTACTTAGAGTGGGCGTGACCCACCTACAAGCTGTGGCCCCTGATTTAAATAGACTCAGTTTACTTAAGACTGGGAGACATTACTACTCTGTGGGAAGTATACTATAAAGCTGGAGAACAAAAAAAAAAGTTTCTAGGTAATCGAGTTGAGATAACTTAGGATATATATATATATTGTTACCCAATGCAAAGTTTCTGCTTGCACAGAAATACATGACAAAGGACCATGATAGCCACTGCAGTGACCTCTTCTTGTCAGGACCTGGACTCGGAAACAGACTCCTCAGAAGATGACCAGGATGATCCAGAGAGCACCTTGGGGGAAGAACAAGTGGACGTCCTCTTGACCTGGAGCCTCTTCCAGACCCAGAGCCCCTGGATCCTGAGGCCTCAGTCAAAGGACCTGACCATGATGCAGTTGACATGCAAGACTCCAGGGCAGCCACTCCCCTGCCTTGGAGAGCCAGGTCATGGAGCACCAGTCCCCCAAATTCTCTCCTAGCTGGTGGAAGAAATAGAAATGGCAACTTCTGGACAAAGAAGCCCCCAGGTTGGCAGCCTCTGTTCTGGCTACTGAGCCAGATCACTGCCTGAGCTCATAAAATGCTTTGCAGACCGAGCCCTGGCCAGATGAAGTTCAGGAACAGGTGGAGCAGTTTGCTCTCCAAGATATTTAAGCCTTGGGTTAGGCAGTCTTGCTTATTCAACTAGTTTGCTTCTGTGTTACTGGTAGGCCAGGACCTAGTATGCTGCTTCTGGGACTGCATCTATTAAATACTGGGTTCTGGATGCATTGCAATGATCAGCTCTAGTTTATTTAGTGATTTCAGGAACATAACAAGGATACCCAGCAGGGTTTGAGCCCTGCTTATAAAGCATGCAAACACCACACCCCACAAACACCCACTCCCTAGGACAGGCTATTTACATTACACTGCTTATCTATAGGTCAGTTCCAGGATCCTGGTCAGCTATTGTTCTTGGTGAGTAAGCTCACCCAGTTCAAGGTCCACATTCAGGGATGGCTTAGGCTCCATACATAACAGCAACCCTGACCTCAGTGCTCTTCAGAAGACAGGACCAGGTCTCCAGCTGCTGGGTGAGCCCCTTGCTTCTGAGGAATCCTTTGCCTACTTCAGGCCCTTGCTCTCACAGCCACAACAGCCACTTGTGTGTGCAAAGTGCTGCCAAGTCTCTGACAACTTTCAAAGCAAGGGAGAAGGAGAGGTGCCTTCCTCTGCAGAGCCGTCCTTGGCGATCTCCCTTCCAAGGCCCTGCTTAGCTTTTGAGGTCTGATGAGATTGGGCTATACTGTGCCAGTTTCCCTCCAAACAGCCAGTTGTGCTAAGTCAAACCTACTGTATTCCAGTTGCATTTCTGCTTGCACGAGATCCTGTGCAACCAATTTCTGGGCAGGATAATGTCCAGGGAAGACAGGGCCAGGTATTGCACAAGGTTTCCGGTGAGAGGGAATGCGCTCAGTCTGTTTATATGTCCACCTGTGCATTGCTGGATCCAAGTATTTGTTTTGTTTTGTTTTGTTTGATTTAGTTTCATTAAAGTGAAAATGCCTTAGTGGGCCTTATAGCTCCAAGCAATAGATGAGGAAGAAATACTCATTAGTTTCCTCCCCCACTCCCCCACTCCCCCACACTCACAGACCTTAGGGTAGCATCCTCACAACTCTGTGAGGTAGGTTAGGATGAAAGGTGGTGACTGTGGGTATCCACTGAATGTCATGTTGTTGTCTACCTATACAGTCAAACTCCCTTTAGGAACAGAAACCCTAATTTTTAGACTACATGGAGCTACTGTAGACTACATGGAGCTATTGTTCTTGGCGAGCTCTCCTGTGCCCCCTCACATAAATGGGAACATAGGTCCTTTCCGCATTTTCCTGCCACTCTGGATTTTCTCAGTGTTTGAGTCGAGGCAGTTTAAGTCCACAGCAAAATATCATCCAAATAACCCAGGGCAACAGCAGGATGAAACTGGGCTGACCACTGAAGGAAGGTGATGTAATGCAGACTGGGGGGAAAACCCAGAACAAAAAGAAGGTTGAACTCGATTTTAGTGCAGAATGGGAAGGGGGGAACCCTGGATTTAAAAGAAGGTTGGATTTTAGTGCAGAATTGCTTAGAGGGTACCGCAGTGAACATGGATTAAAAGGAGAGTGCAGAAAGGGCCATAGAGCTGTTTGTTTGAGGCATATCCCCACATGGTAAGGTCTGCTGCCACCACCGTATTGACAAGCAGGTTGTAACACCAGTCTGAAAAACGTAGAGTCTGCTGTACGATGGACCTGTTTTGTACAATGCAGTTCCTCAACACAGCTATTGAATCATGACTTATCCTTCTCTGGAGGTTTTCAAACAGAGGCTAGATGTCCATCGGTCAGCGATGCTGATTCTGTGAATTTAGGCAGATCATGAGAGGGAGGGCAGGAAGGCTTGTTGCATCAGTGCTTAGTTCTCGTGGCCCTTTCTTACACGCCCAGGGAAATGCTGTTCACCACTTTGGTGTCAGGAAGCATTTTTTCTCCAGGCCAGTTTGGCTGGAGATCCTGGAGGGTTTTTTTTGCCATGGATGGAGACAAAAAAATGGACTTCTTAATTTATCTTTAATTAACTGGGCAAAATGTTTGTCATTTTGGAACTGATGCCCAAACTCTTACTCACTTCAGGGAAGATCTTGGGGTCATAAGCCAATTCTGCTTAGGCCAGGTATCTAAAGCCTATGATCCACCAAGCTAAATACATCCTGGTATGGTGTCCTAGCAGGTGCTTTATAACAATCCTTTTCGTTGGCTACCTGGCTCTGCAGAGACAGAGGGCCATCAAGTACCTGGCAGGTGGCTGGTTGGCCCTGTTAAGTTTGTGTCTTGTCTGGATGATGGTCCTAATTTTTTAGACCTGATTGTATGGAGGACTTCTGTTGAGATGAAAGTCTGGGTCCTATACAGTATCAAGTGGCTGTCCTCCCTCCACATCCGCCTGATCCAGGTGTCTGATTTAAGCATGATCGCATGTACTGGGAGCCTGCCAAGTATGCCTATGAGGAGTGCACACTATCTGAGCTCCTCCCTATGCACATGGCTGCCATTAAAGGGTCAGTGCATATTGATTTTGCATGTCTGTACAGCCACTGGAGCAAGTGGTTAAGACACTGAACTGCAGGCTGTGGAAGGTCAGTAGTTCAGCAGTTTGAGCCCCGGGTGCCGCATAACGGAGTGAGCTCCCATCTCTAGTTCCAGCTCCTGCCAACCTAGCAGTTCGAAAGCAAGAAATTGCAAGTAGATAAATAGGTACCACTTCGGTGGGAAGGTAACAGCGTTCTGTGCGCCTTGGTGTTTAGTCATACCGGCCACATGACCACGGAAACGTCTTCGGACAGCGCTGGCTCTTCGGCTTTGAAATGAAGATGAGCATCGCAACCCTAGAGTTGGATTCGACTGGCTTTTGAGCAAGGGAACCTTTACCTTTACAGCCACTGGGCGTGCGACACAAAACCCTGGTGGTTTTTTAAAATTATTTTAGGGTTTTAGTTCATGTGTACAAAAGCAGGAAAATCTTCATATTGCCTCTTTCTGACAACGTTGTACCAGGAGAATCTACACTTGGTTGCTGGCCTTCTGAAGTTCTGATATGTATGAATTGCCATCTCTACAAAGGCACTGTATGCAACCAGATGCAACATATCACAATAATCTGAGACTGGTGTTCCTCTTTATCTCTTGGGAATTCTTGATTTGGGCAGATATGAGCTTTCTTTCTTTCTTTCTTTCTTTCTTTCTTTCTTTCTTTCTTTCTTTCTTTCTTTCTTTCCAGACAGTAAGTGGGTGAAAGCATGGATGTAGCAGTAGCCCCTTTGCACACAGAAGGAACATGTAGAATGTAACTCCCAGTCGTTGAATTCAGCAGCAAAGACACCATAAGCTGGAAAATCCTCCCTCTATGGAATTTTTGATGTGCAAATAGAAATTGCCTCCATAATTGCTTGTGCCAGAGGAACAGACAAAAGCAGCTGCTTGGTGTTGTCTCATTAGATCTGCCCTTTTTACATAGCAGCCAGAGAAATGCAGGGAGAGTCTTGGCAGGAGACAAGTGGATGCCTGGCACCGCCGCAGAAGGATTCTCCTGGCTTACATTGTGGCCAACCTCGGGCACAGAGAGGAGACAGGGAGGAGGCAAAAGCCTATAGGAAACAGAGAATCTGACCATATCTCTGCAGCTGGATTTTCAAGTTGCTCTCTCATTACACCAGAGAAGCAAGTCTGGAAAAGATAGGGGGTGAGTCACACAAACTTCTCCAGTTATTTGTGAAGCTCATAGAGGGCAAAGTGGCAGGGGGTGCCGGAAAAAAAAATCCAGAACAGTCCTGATGGCATTGATGCTGGACAGTAGGCATTGTTCAGCTGTGATGCTATGATCATTTCAGCATGTGTCCCACCGTCAGATGAAAAAGATCTGTTTATTTAAAAACAAAAACAACTTGGATAGTTGCTGCCATGTCCCCAGACATTGCTGGCAGTGCATATACAGAGGGGGAGCCACTGAGTAGGAAAGGTTTGCAGCCAAGGCAGATGATGTGAAAGAAGCAAGAGGTCAGTGGAGGTGGTGAGGGGATTCAGAAAGATTAGAAGGGGGAAAGAGGGAAGGGAGTGCCAGGACTCATTGAGAGAGCTTTGCATACAGAAGGTCCCAGGTTCCATACCCAGAATCTTCAGTTTTAAAAGATCAAGCAGTAGGTCTTGAAAAGATCGGAAAGACCTCCACGTAAAACCCTGGGGAGCCACTTCCGGTCAGTGTAGGAAATAAGAGTAGACCTTGATACACCAATCGTCAGACTGGGTGCAAGGCAGCTTTCTGTGGCTTTCTTTTTGGGGGAGGGGATGTTTTGGGGAGGAAACCCACCGAATGGCAGTGAAGACTGGGATGCAGCACTGCAAGATCGCAGCTTCAGTCATTTGGCAGCTATTTAAGTCTTCATCAACATTTTTTTCCCCTTTCAGATTTATCTGCAAACCTGGGCCTGTCCCAGGTTGGGGGGGGGGCTTCTTTGTATATTTCCCTGTACCGTCCATTTTTCCGTCTTGCTGTTTATTTATTTATTTAAAATATCTATTACTCACTTTCTTCCTTATGGAACTCCAGGTGGCTTACAATGTTAATAAAACGTACAAAATAGATTACATAAAATATAATAGATTATATAGGAGTGTGCTAGGAAAGGCCAGTTTGGTGTGATGGCTAAGAGTGGTTAAGAGCGATTATGAACAATGGACTCTAATCTTGGAGAACTGGGTTTGATTCCCCACTCCTCCACATTCAGCCAGCTGGGTGACCTTGGGTCAATCACAGTTCTTTCAGAGTTGTTCTCTCAAGAGCAGTTCTCTCAGTGCTCTCTCAGCCCCACCTACCTCACAGGGTGTCTGTTGTGGGAAGAGGAAGGGAAGTAGATTGTAAGCCACTCTGAGACTCCGAGTGAAGGGCGGGGTATAATTGTTTTAGAAGGGCGGGGTATAATTCTTTTATTAAATATTATTATTAAATAAATTGTTTTATTTCCTGCTATTTTATGTAAGCCGCCCTGAGCCTGCCTTGGCGGGGAGGGCGGGGTACAAATCAAATAAATAATCCAACTCTTCTTCTCTTCTTCTCAAGGTTGCACCCTTCTGCTTCTGCACTGTACTGTTCTTTTCTCCAAGCAAACCCACTAAATCTTGGATGGATGGATACTGGGAAATAATTTAAGTTAGACACAGGCTCGGGAAATGAAGTCGTCGAATGCAAAGTGTTGCCCTAACCTGGATGGCTCAGGCTAGCTAAACAGGGCTGTCCCTCCCTGGTTAGTATTTGGATGGGGGACCAAGGAAATTCAGTCTCTTGCCTTGAAAACCCCTAGGGGGTTGCCCTAAGTCCATTGCTGTGTGTTCGCACTTACAGATGCACACACAAACAAGGCAGTGTGTGTGTGTGTGTGTGTGTGTGTTCGTGCGTGCAAGGGTTAGTGTCCCATCCCCTTTTGTTCTCAAATAGCCCCCTCCCCAAACACTCCTATACTTACCTGTCCTTCCATCCCCCCACATCAGGAGGCAGTGGCAGGAAACGAAGGAGAAAACACGGTGTCCTTGTACTGCAAAGGAGAATGAGAGAGCCTGTAAAATAGGGACCCCTTTCAAGTCTTCCTCTGCAGTTTGGCAGACAGGATCGCTTCAGTAAGGGAGAAGAGCTGCAGTCCCTGAGAATTTCATCCCATTTGATTGCGTGCAGCAGCGAGAGCAGAGTTATAAGTGGAATGTGCTTCCCATGGAACCAGAGTAAATGTCACCCGGCTACAGTTACAGCCCTGAACACACGACACAATATTAATGAAGCTGAATACATTTTTCAATGAACAGAACGAGCTGAAACCATAACAATTCTGTGCACTTCCCTAAACCGTCAAGGAAGTCCTAGTACTATGGGTAGGACTGCTAAAGTTATGCATAGGGTGGAGAGAGCTGACAAAGAGCACTTTTTCTCCCTCTCCCAAATTACTAGAATTTGAAGGCATCCAGTGATGGACAAAAGGAAATACTTCTTTTTACAGAGAGTGATTAAAATGTGGAATTCGCTTCCAGGAGATGTAGTCCTGGCCACAGGCATAGAGAGCTTTAAAAGAGGATTAGATAGATTCATGAAGGAGAGGCCCATCAGTGGCAAATAGACATGTTGACTGAGGGGAACCTCCACATTTAGAGGCAGCCTTTGAATCCCAGAGCCAGGAGGTAATAGGAGGGGTAGACTTCGGCCTCTGTGCCCTGTTGTTGGCCGTCCAGAGGAACTGGTTGGCCAGTTTGTGAGACATGATGCTGGACCGTTTGGACCACTAATCTGATCCAGCCGGGTTCTTCTCATGTTATTAAGACAAAGGCATTATGGATTTTGAGCATTTGTGCTGCCCTTGTGGAGTGGTAAATAGCTGGGAAGACCTGAGTTCAAATCTCCATTCTGTCATCAAGGTGACATGGTGAATTTAGGACAATCCATAGCTCTCATCCTACATCACATGGTTCCTTTGATGACAGAATGAGGGAGAGAACGGATAAAAGGAAGTACTTCTTCACCCAAAGAGTGATTAACACTTGGAATTCACTGCCGCGGGAAGTGGTGGTGGCTACAAGCATGGACGGCTTCAAAAGGGAATTAGATAAGCATATGGAGCAGAGGTCCATCAGTGGCTATTAGCCACATGGTATAGATAGGGGCTCTGGGGCAAGTGATACTCTGTCATCTTGGTGCTTGGGGGGGTCAACAGTGGGAGGGCTTCTAATGTCCTGGCCCCACTGGTGGACCTCCTGATGGCACCTGGTATTTCTGGCCACTGTGTGATACAGAGTGTTGGACTGGATGGGCCTTTGGCCTGATCCAACACTGGCATCTCCTTATGTTCTTATGTTTTAACCTGTGTTCTTTGGCAAAAGAGTATCTGGTTCCCCTCCCTGGCTGTATTGGCTTGCCCAACCTCTGCCTCCCTGCTGGTCTCAGAATGGAAAGGCACCTTGGATGGAAAGGCTTCAGGCACCTTGGTCTTCTTCCCCACCCCCCAGTGAGCACACCTTTGCTCTCTTGCTCTCTCTTTTGCCCATTGTGCTCCACTCAGATTTTCCTGAGCTGACCTGGAAGCCTCCATGGTGAACATGGATTAAAAGGAGAGTGTGAAAAGAATCTCAATCTCTTTCTGATTTCTTGGTCACAGTCGTCCTTTGGGTTGATGATGGAGCCAAGGAACAGAAAAATCTTTTAACAATTTCAATGTCTTCATCGTCATCATTAAAAGTTTTGTAATTCCCTGATAGTCATTCCTTTTGTCTTCTTCATGTTCAGCTGTAATCCTGCTTTAGCACTTTCTGCTTTAACCTTCATCAGTAGTGATTTCAAGTCTTTGCTATATTCCATATGTATTTTTTTTTGCTAGTGCATCTGACATGTACATCTGACATGTCTTCATCGTCATCATTAAAAGTTTTGTAATTCCCTGATAGTCATTCCTTTTGTCTTCTTCATGTTCAGCTGTAATCCTGCTTTAGCACTTTCTGCTTTAACCTTCATCAGTAGTGATTTCAAGTCTTTACTATATTCCATCTGTATTTTTTTTGCTAGTGCATCTGACATGTACATGTGTGTGTATAAATCAGAAGCAAAGGTTTATGGGATTTAGGGAGGAGCTGTGGCTCAGTGGTAGAGCATCAGATTTATTTACAGAGGCCCCAGATTCAGTTCCTGGCATATCTAATTTAAGAAGGATCATGTAGTAGTAAGAGTAAAGGCCCTCTGCATGATACCCTGGAGACGCAATGCCAGACTAGACAGAGCTGACCTGGGTAGACCAATAGTCTGTTTCAGTATAAGGCAGCTTCAATGGACTTCTTAATAAATCGTTATTGGTTGTCCAAAAGAGGTTTGATTCAGGTGTACGTGCATTTAGGGATGTACGAATATATTACCCTTTAACATTTCCTTTTGTTTTTGTGAGCATTTTCACTGCACTCATTTCTAACAAATTTATTGCATATATTTTAGTACATAATGCCTCAATACATATGAAAAGAGAAAAGGGAAGGTGCCCATAACAATTCGTGGAAAAGTCAAAACCATATGCTTTATTCCAGTACATAATAAAAAAAAATTGCTCGCAGTTCAAAAAAACCCTTTACATTACAAATTATTTATTTGCATCCTTTGGTGATATGTTAATTTAGAGAACAATATGATTAAACCAATCTTTTATTTAGGGTGGTTAAAGGAAACCCCCCCCCCAAATTTCACTTATAGATTTCCTGATTTGTTGGTGTCCTTTAGATCATGTATAGTCCACCTTTATGCTTTTTGTACATGATGGACAGAAATATGATATTGAAAGCATATTAATTTTAAGAGGGGGAAAAACAAAACAAGAAAACAGAAAACAATGGTAGAAAGTAGGGGGAGAAGTGACATCAAAATGAGGATTGTTGAGTAAGTCCAGGAGGGATGAGCTATTTGATCCCATACATACAATCCAGGTCACACTTCTGCAGTGCTTTATGGATGCAGTGAAGGCAATAAAAGCTGTGGCAAGCTGCACACATCTGGGCAAAATTTGGAAATAAAATTTGGTTGCAGAATAGCACATCAATTCTACTTCAGAACTTAGGCCAGGAACTTGGAAACTACAAAACCAAAGGGAGGAGTTTGGATGAAGAGAATTTCAGAAGCATGCCTGTGTCGACTTATTTACAGCTAGAATCCCGTGCACCAGAACCATTGGTTTCCAACCACGGTCACATGTAAAAACAAATGTGAGATTGTTGCCATAACGAACTCCACTGATTCACAGCCACGAGGTCTTGCATGGGTGTGAAACCTAACGAAGGCCACAGGCCCCTCGCAAAATAATAATAATAATAATAGTAATAATAATAGTAATAGTAATCGTTTCATGTTCTACAATGTATAGGCAGTGAATTTGTGTTGAGAGTCCTGTAACACAAACCCTTCTCGGCTGCTTTTCCCTTTTCCTGGCATCAGAGTGGATGTAATTCTTCTCATGCATTATTGATAGGCCCCAAAGCCTGCCAAGCTAGCCTGCTTTTTTTGTGACAGACAAAGGAGGGTACACGGATGGCACCTCTCACCGCTCGGGGCTCTGCTTTCATTAAGAACATTTTCTGCCTGGTCTCTAAGGGCACCCTCTGTCAGAGACTGCCACCACGCAATACCAAAAAAATTATATATATATAGTATTGTGTGGTAGCAGTGGCAGTATCTCTCTCTCTCTCTCTCTCTCTCTCTCTCACACACACACACACACACACACACACACACACACACACGAGTCCATTGAATAGAAACCAAACGAATTAGTGTTCAGGTGTTCACGAAGCCTGATTAAAAAGGCCCAAGACTGTAACCTCCTTCACACCTTCCCATTTCTCTCTGCATAATCGTGAAAACCTCTTTTAGGCTCAGTGACTCTCCCCACCCCCCCGCCGCCGCCGCCCTTGCTTCCCTCCTCTCCCTTTATTTCCTAATGCTTGCAGGTCCTCCAGGAAGACACAAGCACTTACAGTTGTTGAGTGATTAAATATTTATAATCAGGGCAATGAGTGAGGTGTTGAATAATAAATGGTAAGGTTGAGGCGGCCTTAGATAATTTCTGCAGATTTCTTCATCCACTGTCTCTTTGATTCCAAGGCAAAAAAAAATAAAATAAAAAATGGGGGGGACAGGGAAAGTCCTTTTAATTAACAAAAAACTTTCCAATTTTAAAAGCACTGACAGTTGATAGTCCTTTATCACTGTTTTATGGGTGAACTTTGACCTTGTCATGTCATTAGAGCTGCTATTATTGTCTTTGGCAGACATGCAGAACATGTACATGGGCGGTCGTTTTGTTTTGTTTTTTAATTGTGCATTTTCCTTGGTTTTCTTCAGGTCAGGCCTGTATTTCACCCAGACATTTCCCATCCATTTGATGGTTTAAATTTGAAATGTCTTGATTAATGAAAAGATTGTGGAATAGAAGGCTGAACAAAAACATAAAACTTAAGCAGAACATTTAAGACCACTGGACTCTAACTTTGTTCTAATGCTTCAGACCAACAGGGCAGCCCACCTGGTTTAAGCAGAACATGTTAGGGGCTGTTGGATCTTCAAGCAGTGTGTTTTATGGCAGCTTCACAACAATTTTGCAACAGTGTGAGTCAGCATGATGATACATGTGCTGTTTTCAGGCATATGCAGTTGTTGGAGGGTTTTTCCCCCATCTGAAGGACACAGAAGAAGCCCAAAAGAGAAGCCTGTTCTTTCCTAGTCTAAGTTTTGCCATGGCTCTACAAGATAGGTTTTGCAAATCAGTCATTCCTAGTCAAACTTAAGGTGTCTCCAACTGTTTTTGTCCATAATGCAAAACTGGCCATACAGATGGCTTAAATCAAATCCAAAGCTACAAAAAGGGATGCTGTTTATAGACAGTGGGGAGCATCACACACACACATATACTAGGGTTGCTTGGCACTGGCTGGCAATCAATGGAAGTGGGAGGGGCAGGGGTGTTATGTTGTTGGCATGACATCACTTCTGGGTATTTGCTGGAAGTGATGTCACACTGTCGGCGTGACACAAGCTTTCCCACATTTTTCCCCTCACCACTCAACAGGGCAGCAGGCAATAAAGGGGGAGGTCAGGAGACCAGGTCTCCCTAACACAAGCACACTTCTGGTGTGTTTCAGAACACGTGATTATCCCTATCAGCTACCTGTACTTTTGACCAATATCTGCACACTTACAGCATTTCAGACATCATGGACAAACAGGGTGGGGTCAGTCTAAAACCTTCTAGCCCCTAATGCTAAATAGGGATTCCTTCCTAGCTCATATTCCATATAAAAGACCACATTCAGGGTTACACAGCAGCTGGGAATCATCTTCAAAGCCAACAACATATGCATTCACGGCAGTATATATATGAATCCTATCGTCCTGGCTCCTTTTCCAGTTCAAATGAGGCTCAAGGTTGGATTGTTTGGGGCTGGTTTTCTATAACCAATTGGAGGCAGAGGTGGAGGCCACACCATGGGATAATGTGGGTTTAGCTGATAACTTTGGGGCCAAGCAGTAATTTGGGGAGTTCCTGTAATTCACTCTTGGGGAACCTGTTGTTGTTGTTTCTTGCCTCAAGATATTTCTTGGGCTGGCTATAAATAGTCTTGGTCTTTAACTGCCAACAAAAGTCCTTATGGTCAAAGCAATGGAATTCCCAGTAGCAATGTACAGCTAGGAGAGTTGGACCATAAGGAAGGCCGAGCGCCGAAGAATAGATGCTTTCGACTTATGGTGCTGGAGAAGACTCTTGAGAGTCCCTTGGACTGCAAGGATCAATCCTAAAAGAAATCAACCCTGACTGTTCCCTGGAAGGCCAGATACTGAAGCTCAAATACTTTGGCCACCAAATGAAAAGGGAGCACTCACTGGAGATGACCCTGATGCTGGGAAAGACTGAAGGAAAAAGAAGAAGGGGGAGGCAAAGGATGAGATGGTTAGACAGTGTTATCGATGCAATGAACATGAAATTGAGCAAACTCGGGAGTACGGCAGAAGACAGGAGAGCCTGACGTGATGTGGTCCATGGGGTTGCGAAGAGTCAGACTCAACTGTGCGACTGAACAACAACAACAAATTAACTGATTTGGCAAGAATGGCACGGGTTACTCACAATAGGTAGGGAGAATTAGAAAGTACCATGAGGCATCAGGTCTGATGGAGAGTCATACCCTGAGCAATTTGCCATACGTCTGGGGATGGGTTGTGCTGCAGTGGTACACCCTTGGTGCTGAGTGGCATCAGCTAAGCCTGGTAGTGGCTTATGGCACATCAGGGGAAGCTGATAAAGCTTGGTCCCTCTCAGCACAAAACATGTGCAGCAGATGACAGTAAACATGGCTGGCATAATTGCAGGCTGAGTTTGGAGCCCAAGGAGTTCTGTCCAACAAAGGCAGCCATTGGTAGGCTACCTATCAAAGCCCCCTCCTTAAAATATTGTTCATGTACTTTAACAAATTATAATGTAGATCTGCCATTGAAATACTTTAGTTAAACCCATCACAAGATGGCTGCCACAGGAGGCAAAGCCAACCACAAAATTGTTGGCAGTGTTTATAGGCGAGGAAGCGGAGCACTGACTGTTTAGAGAAAAATAAGTAGGTTTATTAAAAAAGAACAAACGGAGAGACAGCCTGAACTGTCTAACCTAACTGCTGAAGGAGGAACCACAAGAAGAAGGAAGCTCTGCAGGAGGAGAAAATCTCCAGAGGGGCCTATCATGGGACAACAAGGTGCTTGGGGGGGGCAACAGTGGGAGGGCTTCTAGTGTCCTGACCCCACTGCTGGACCTCCTGATGGCACCTGGTATTTTTGGCCACTGTGTGACAGAGTGTTGGCCTGGATGGGCCATTGGCCTGAACCAACATTGGCTTCTCTTATGTTCTTATAATATGAAACTGTGGGCAGTCCCTAATCTAGCTATGCTAACTATAGGTCCTTCAGCTGTCCTCTGGTAGGATAACTTTCACATTGTCTTCATAAGGCTACACTATAGACACTGCATATTCCAACAAAAGTGTCAGGAAGTGAGGTCACATGTAACTCTAAAAGTATCTCTTCAACAGTTCAGGAAGACACTCCTGTTTATAGGATGTCTTTTAATCTGCACAGCCAGTCAGAAGCCCTGCTGGGCAAAAGCCCCACCCACTTTCTAAAAGCTGTTGACAAGCACTAGGAAAGGTGTTGGGGGGGCCACGGTGCCCACGCTCTCCCCGTTGGGGAGTCCCGACTTAACAGCAACAAGAAGATCCCTCTTTGAACCTGGGCTGAGCCTCTGAGATTTTTCTTCTTCCCATTGCTCCAGTGGGAAGAGTGCGGGGAGGGACCATGCCCCTCCGCATTGGTACGTTTCAGACTGGTAGGAAAGAACTTTCATCTATTGCAAAGATTCTTGCCAGAGTTCAGAAAAAGGATGTACCTTCCAGGTAGGCCCACAGCTATTTTTTTTTCTGGGGGTGTTTTTAAAAATTTAAGGGGGCTTGGGTCTAGCATCCTCCTCATACATACAACACTCATGGGGCATAAAAACCCACCCTCCAGTCCTCACCCTGATGAATGCCAAGCAAGCCAGCTGGGAAAAGAAGGAGGAGGACCCCCCACCTTGGAAGTCTCCCAGCCTTGCCGCAGCTGAATAGCTTGGCTGTGATTTCTGGAGGGGGTGGGATTCTGTTCCCTAGTGGTTTCTCAGCTGTGCTATAGAAGAAGAAGAGGAAGAGAAGGAGGAGGAGGAGGAGGAGGAGATTGGATTTATACCACACCCTTCACTACCCAAAGGAGTCTCAGAGCAGCTTACAATCTCCTTTCCCTTCCCCTCCCCACAACAGACACCCTGTGAGGTAGATTGGGCTGAGAGAGCTCTTTCGAGAACTGCCCTTGAGAGAATAGCTCTGACAGAACTATGGCTTGCCCAAGATCATCCAGCAGTGCATGTGGAGGAGTGGGGAATCAAGAAATATTTTTCCGGATTAGAGTCCACGTTTCTAGCCACTACACTAAACTGGTTGTCTATAGGCATGGTGCCTGCCGTGGGAGTGTACACCTTTTAGAAATATTTTTAAAAGGCAAAAATGGTTTCTCAAGGGGAAATCTTGTGGGGCTGTCACTTTAAGAAAGGGGCCGGAGCCCCAAATAGCCAGCTTCCAGGTATGCAGTAGTCAAGAAAAGTCTAATTGGTTCAGACTTTTAGGGTGCAATGAACTGTTTATTATTTTTTAAAAAAATCAGAAAGGCCAGAGGCACTACAAATACCCAAAGGGATGATCACCCTCTTAAGGGCATATCTCACCTCCCTAACTCCCCAAGTCAAATCATTCCTTGGGATAAGCTCACCACTTCAAGTGCCTGCAATGAAAGTCCAGGCCTTCTGCTTTCCGGTTCCATCATGGTAAAAGTAAGCAATGCCAAAACCCCGCGCGCTGACTGCAGCATTTAACTACATTTCTGCGGAGTCTCTTTTGGTAGTAATCATGTTAAAATTACATATTTTATATCCTCGTTTTCCTGGGGTCCCACTTGCCTTTGTTCAGCTTTCACCACAACTAGCAGCAATGTACTTTGGCTCAGTGGTAAAAAAAAAAAAAGTTACATAGAATTTCCTCCTAATTTTGTTTCCTTTCCCCCACCAAGGGGGTAATTGCTAAACCACCAACAGCTAAATAGATTTATCACCAGTTGCCAAACCTGCTGATAAGTTGTAAGCATACCTTTCCCAGTAGGGGCCACTACAGGGCATCGAATGGGGAGTCTGGGAAGAGAAAATGAGGACACGGTGACAGAAGGTACCAGGTAAATATGAAAAATGCTTCACTGGAAGATTAAACCGTCCTGTAGTCCACCGTTAAAGTAATAAAAGGTTTATGATTCATTTCTTATATTATAATGGAAGAGGCAATTAGTAATTACTGGATTTATAGTATTTGTTGTGTTAACACAGCCAATAAAATGTAAAGGGAAACATTTTCTTTCTTTTCTTTCTTTTTTTTAACCCAGGTGCATTTCATAGCTAAGCAATATTCCAGGTGCATTAAAAATGTCATCTAGTGCACTGTACATTGAAAGGGGAAAGTGGGGCTGATTTTGAATTTCTCTGTTTGTACTAGAAAAATCCCCATTTCAATTTCACCTTTTGTGATGGAGTGCCCAGCTTCTGGGCATGCGCAGAATGCTTTTCAGCAACAGATTCCTGGACTTCAAGACAGGGTGTCTGTCTTGTCCCCAGCCAAGGGTTCAAAACTTTAAAAACAACCCACCAGCTCCTCAGACACTTTACCCCCCTGGCTTTAATGATGATCAGAACATCTTTTATAATCTCCTTCTATAAAAAGTAGAAAGAAATCCATTGTGAACAGTGAAATAACTTGGTAAGTATAATTAGTTTGTTTGTTTGTTTGATTGATTGATTGATACCCCGCCCCTCCTGCCAAGGCGGGCTCAGGGCGGCTTACATACAATGCACATATAAATACAATTTAAAAACATACATAAAAACATCCATAAACAATCAGTATCCGTTTCTGAAAGTGCCGGAAACAATTAAAGTGCAGAGCAGGGATTCCTAAATCCACTGTGCCACTACTTCGGTGTTAGTCCTGGTGGTATTCTCAAATCGGCTCAATTTGATCGAGTAGTTTATGCAGCGAGATAGACAGAGGGGGGTAAAACCAGGGCACAGGGTCACTCCTCGGTGTTTAAGGCAGCTCCTAATCGAAAGCCTGGTGGAAGAGCTCCGTCTTACAGGCCCTGCTTCAGGTAGGCGGAGAATTAAGACACAATTTGATATCCACTAAGTAAATAACATTTATTTTAAAAGGCAAACCAGGAATGAATATAGGTGTTTTTTTAAAAAAAATGATACAAAACGGAAAGTATAAACAATAGTAAAATACAACTGCATCTATACTGCCTTGGTGCCAGGTGTTATCTTCAGACACAGTAAAAAGTTGACTTATAAATTGCTGTCAGATCATGGCTAAAGCCGTGTGATATTTTTTCTTCTTCTTGGGGAAGAAGCTGGAAGTTCAGCCATGACGGCCATTTTCCTAGAGAGACCTAAACCCATCCATTGTATCCCATAACTATCTTCCAGCTCAGGTTGCTTTGACTCTCTTTTGTTTGACAAAAATGAGGCATATTTAGCAAGGCAAGTTTGACTATCAATGAAACTGAGTTGGATCCAGTGATAATTTACCAGCCAGAGGAAAGGTGGGTGATTTTTGCCAATTTCACCCTCCCGTTGCAGATCCCAGTAGAACTCCCATGCTGTTCCTAAGATTCCCCTGTTCCCTAATGAATAATATTATAGGGAACTCACCAGATTGCAACTGTGGGGTAGGAGGTACATTCCATTCTGCTGATGGAAATGCCTTAATTGTATATATATTTTTGAATGGTTGTATCCAACCTGATCTCTGTGAAGTTCTCGAAACCTGTCTTGATAATTTGACTTATGGAAGTGTTATAAACTCTCGTTTTCACCTCCTATGCTGTCAACCTTTATTCTCAAAGGAAAAAGAGTTGTATTCAGCACTTGTTTCCCACTGGTTAAAGGACGTGTCTGTTGGCGGAGGAGGATGGACAGTTTTCATCAAGTTCCCACTCTCATTGCAGACCCTATATAGTATGCAGCCCTTGGAGTTAGCCAGCGGCTTGCCATAGGCTG
Source organism: Gekko japonicus (assembly GCF_001447785.1). Taxonomy (NCBI): domain Eukaryota; kingdom Metazoa; phylum Chordata; class Lepidosauria; order Squamata; family Gekkonidae; genus Gekko; species Gekko japonicus. The sequence continues at coordinate 915,133 of NW_015176466.1, read as the reverse complement.
GAGTCAGCAGGCTGGGAGCCTGGGACATGGGGGCACCATTGGCACAATGGCACTTCAGAGAGGAACCTGGACGTGATGTCATGCCTCTCTAGGAATTGCTGGGAACTATGATTTCTGGGTTTTCTCCGGATGTGCCATAACATTGTGAGTTTTTACTAATTTTTTTTTCTCCCACTGCCCACTGAAGAAGCAGTGGGCAACAAGAGCTGGGTGAGGGAGACCTTTCAACTGTAGTTCCCTAGTGTTTCTTGAACCCCAAGGGCATTGTTTCCTGAAGCAGGATTGTCCACAGCAGGAGGGGAGAGATGGGAAAATTCTGTTCTGCTACATGAGCTGTCCTTACAGTTCACTGGATACAACTCAGAATCATCCCCTACCAAGCAATATAACCATAAAAACCAAATGGAAGGGAGGATCTTTTGGGGTTGGGCTGCAAGTAAATTAGGATTGGTGATAGGTATGCCAGCCTCCAGGTGGGGCCTGGGGATCTCCTGGAATTACACTTCATGTCCCGATTACAGAGATATGTTCCCCTAGAGAGAATGAATGCTTTAGAGAGTGGATCCCATGGCATTGTTGTTGTTTTTTAATGTAAATTTTATTAACATTTTGTACACAAATCAACATATCCAATAGGAAAGTCAAAATACAAACAAAACTGTTATCAACCGTAACGTCAAGCAACAATGATACCGAACTGAGTAGTCGTTATACAGTGTTTATGTCAATTATACAATAATAGTTTGTAATTAACATTGCTAAGAGTTTCCCAGTCAAACTTGTCAATACTGATTTTGTCCAATAGAGGATACCAATCATGAAATGGACTTTTCATTTCGCATTCTGTTTGAGTTTCTGAGTAAAACGTGTTAACATTTTCTAATAGAAATAAGTCCCAAACCTTATGCAACCAATTTTGTATACTTGGGGGATTGGGGTCTTTCCAATGTTTGGCTATGACTATTTTCCCATGGCATTGTAGCTGACTGAGGTCCCTGTCCTCTCCAGGCTCTACCCCCACATTGCCAGAATTTCCCAACCTAGAGCTTGCAACCGTGCCCTCCCTGCACTTATGGCCAGGCAACTCTAATTTCATGATGATTCATGCATTGGAGGACATATTGTTTGAGCCACCAACCTGACTTTTGAAAACCCATCCACTGCTCCACTTAGCTTCCAAGTTTGCTGAGTTTTCTAAGAGTGGAGCTTCTGTAGGTCTGCATACAATGTGGCACACCATGTCAACACAACATCTCCAGTCAGGGTCTCCACAGCCCTTCGAGTTCTTCAGCATGTCTGGGACTGCAAACACTGCAGGGCTGGTGTGTACCTGGAAAACCACAATGGGGAACAGGCTGGTTATTTGCTTGGTGAGGGACAACTCACATGGGCTTGAGGCAGGAAAATCTAGCTGAGATGCTTGAGCTGAAGAGAGGAAAAAAAAACTAATATGGACATGGTGGAAAGAGTCCAATTTTTGGAATAACAGAACAAGGTGCTATAGGTGAGATCTGCACATTCCAGAATACTTTGTTCTGTGTGGACAGGAGAAGTGGGGGGAATACCACCTTAAAATCACATTGGTTGCAGTAATCCCATCTATGTCCATATGAACACACCTGATTGGAGAAACAACAGCTGAGGGGTGACATGATCGAGGTCTATGAAAAGAAGTACTTTTCTCCCTTTCCCACAATACAAGAACTCATGGGCACTCAATGAAATTGCTGAGCAGTTGGGTTAGAACAGATAAAGGGAAGTACTTCTTCACCCAAAGAGTGATTAACACAAGGAATTCACTGCCACAGGAGGTGGCGGCGGCTACAAGCATGGACAGCTTCAAGAAGGAATTAGATAAACATATGGAGTAGAGATCCATCATTGGCTATTAGCCACAAGGTATAGGTAGGAACTCTCTGTCTGGGGCAAGTGATGCTCTGTATTCTTGGTGCTTGGGGGGGCAACAGTGGGAGGGCTTCTAGTGTCCTGGCCCCACTGCTGGACCTCCTGATGGCACCTGGTATTTTTGGCCACTGTGTGACAGAGTGTTGGACTGGATGGGCCATTGGTCTGATCCAACATTGGCTTCTCTGATGTTCTTATGTTCTTATTGTCATGAGGTTTGTTTTCCACGACTGCATGAGCTCAATAGAGGGGTGCATAAAGCCTCTGGGGGGGAAATCTCTTCTCAGGTTTGTGTGTGTTAGTAAATGTGTTTCTGTTTACAACTCCAATGTGCTGCTGCTGTCATTTTGAGGTTCACACACTTCACTGTATGATACCAGCCAATCAGGGATCACATCCTCAATGTGATGGTGTCGTAATGACATGCCTCAGGGACAGAGAGGCACTTCCTCTTCTCCTCCAGAACTGCATTCTTGCAAAGAGCTTTGTGTCCTTGCACAAAATAAAGGCTTTTGTATAGTACCGTTCCACAACATGTGTAAAAGAGAACTTTTCAGGAGGACAGTACCGTGCTGGGGTTATTGTTGCTGTTAATGTCTGTTGGAAGTTTGTTAATGGTTTTTATTGTATTTATTGTTGGGTTTCAACATTCATAATCAACCTTGAGACTTTGTGCAAAGAGAGTACTGCAAATAAAGAATTACACAACACACAAAGCAGTCTAAAATTCATAACAACAACTTTTAAAAGTTTACAAGCACAAGAGTTACCTAGAAGTTTAACTTTGCCAGTGCTTGTGAAAGGCCTTCCAGAATAGGACTGCCAGCTCCCAAGCTGAGAGATTTGAGGGTGGAGCCTGGCGATGGGAGGGTTTGAGGAGGGTATAATGCCATTGACTCCAGCTGCCAGAGCAGCCGTTTTCGCCAGAGAACTGAGATCAGTTCCAGTTGATGCCAGAAAAGAAGGAAATGGTCATATGCAGTGGTGGCCAGGGAGGGGGGTGAGCTTTGAAGGGCAGGAGCACCTACTGAGAAAGACCTCATGCAGGTTCAAATTAATTTGATTTCTCCAATGGGCGGGAGTCCCACTTCCTCAGCCAACCCCAGAGCATGAGCTGGTATGTACGGGTGGAAAGCAGGTACCTTGAGCCTGCAGTTGCTAGACCCCAGGGGTCCCCTGCAACCTGGCCCTGCCACCCAGACGCTGATCAGCTGGCCAGCAGGGGGCCTTGCCAAGAGAAAGAGGAAGTCCCAAGCCATGTTCCCAGTATCACATAGTAAGTGACGTCATCCAGGGCTATTTTGGGGCAGGAACCGCCCATGTGACATTCTGGTATCTGAGCAAAAACTCTATGGTAAAAGCCGTTTTTGCCATAGAGTTTTTGCCTGAATACCAGAATGTTGCAGCATGACAATGTCACTTCCCATGTGATGCTAGCAACATGGTCTGGGTCTTCCTCTTTCTCCTGATAAGTGCCCCCCATCTCCCACTGGTTGCCATGAAAGACCTGGTGATCCTGCTTGAGCCCAAGGGCCCCAAGGATCTGCTGGCAGAGTAATTAACACAGCAATAATATGCTGTGCTGTCAAAGGTTTGGCCTAATATACTAATGAGTGCTAGCTGTTGGGTGTGGCCTATTATGCTAATGAGTTCCTGCTGGGCTTTTTCTACAAAAAAAGCCCTGAGTCGTCATCACACCAGTGACGTCCATGTGATGTTCTGGTATCTGAGCAAAAACTCTGTGGTAAAAGCCATTTTTGCCATAGAGGTTTTGCCTGAATACCAGAATGTTGCAGCATGACAATGTCACTTCCCATGTGATGCTAGCAACATGGTCTGGGTCTTCCTCTTTCTCCTGATAAGTGCCCCCCATCTCCCACTGGTTGCCATGAAAGACCTGGTGATCCTGCTTGAGCCCAAGGGCCCCAAGGATCTGCTGGCAGAGTAATTAACACAGCAACAGTGTATAACCTGATTAAAGAGCAGATAAAGGTTTATTTAAGAACTAACATACTTGATAGGAAAGAAGAGAGAGACAGGTTCCTAACGACATCTCTAGCTGAGAAAGACTGAGTGTGGCATTTCTGAGAAGAAAGAGGAAATTGCCCTAAGATTAGCAATCTGGAGACAGACAAGGAATGATACTTAACAGGAGAGAGGAGGTGCTTCCCCCACTATCCTATCTAATTGTCTTCTTGCTGTCCCCTTCAGGGTCTTCTCTTCTTCTCTGTACACCGGGCAATGGCCGCTTTCACATTACTATTCTAAACCAGGTGCTCTCTGTTGTTGGCCCAGTTCTGAGTAAAGCAATATAGGGACATGGGTTTCATACAGCAAACTTCATCCCACTATGGCCATTTCACTATGCACTGCTTTCTCCTCCTGTTCTTTTTCGCCACATGATCTTACCCGCCCTTCCCCCCTCAAACGTTCTAAGTTGAGCGCTATAGCACTAAAGCAATATAGTCTCTCAAGGGAGTCAAGGCATCTCAATGGTGCCTCTGTAACACTGAAGTGCTATACTGGTTTAGCACTATAGCACTCAGCTTAGATCATTTGAGTGTGGAAAGGACGAGGAAGATCATATGGCAAAAAAGGGTGGGGGGAAAGCAGCATTGTAGGAAGCACTACAGACATTTTAAACAGCACACCACAGTGATTCGGAAGTGCAATGAAGAGGTGAAAACAGAAGAAAGCAGTTTCCCTCAAAAATAGCTCCACTCCACTTTCCCAATGGGACACAAGCGACTTTGTGTGAACAGGTAAATAAAATCCATTAGCAGCCGGTTGCTAAAAGGGTCTGACGTGACACAAAAAATCCATTAGGAACCTGCTACTAAAACTGATTAGAAAGGCTGTCTGAAGGGGGCCATGGTCTTTTCCAACAGGGTCAGTGCTTTGGATTGGGCCTGGAAGCACATGGACATTCAGAGTATATGGTAAAAAATGGGATTAATCCCATTCTCTGTTAAGTACTCTGGTCATTGAATTCTAAACCAGCTGAAGCACCCAGACAGTCTTCAAAGGCAGTGCTATATACAATGTATTACAGCAGTCCAGCTTGGATGTTTCCAGTCTGTGACTATAATCTCAGATCTGCATTTTCAAAAAAAGGCTGCAGCTAGTGAACCCTCCTAACTTGAGGAAAACCCTTTCTGGCTATCTCTTGGCACCTGGGCAATGAGGTATCCAAGACAACACTCATATTCTAAAGATGCAACTATAAGGATCAGACTATATATATTTTAAAAAATAGCCAGTGTGGTGTAGTGGTTACAGAGTTGGACTAGATCTGGGAGACTTAGATTTGAATCCCTATTCTGCCATGGGGCCTTGCTGGGAGACTTTGCACCAGTCACACACCCTCAGCCTTGCCTACCTCACATGGCTTTTGTGAGGATAAAACAGAGAAGAGAAGAATGACATAAGCCACTTGTACACTCCATTGGGGAGGAAAGTGGGGGACAAATGAAATAAATAAATTAATTAAAGGATACAATCAGGAGGTCCACTGCTGGACCTCCTGATGGCACCTGGTATTTTTGGCCACTGTGTGACAGTGTTGGACTGGATGGACCATTGGCCTGATCCAGCATTGGCTTCTCTTATGTTCCGATGTTCTTAATTGCTTGAGACCAATGATTAGAAGACAACGCTCCCAAGAATTGTGCCTTTTAACGCCTTAGTAATAATAAAAATCTACATTTAAACCATGTGGTTTCTTTTTTAAAAAGTAAAGAAGTTAAATTAAAATTACCTTGCCTAGCTGAAGTGTCCTCTTGCTCCATTTTTAGAACTACGACTAATATGTATTTTTTTTTCCTCCTGGACTTTCCCTCAACAACTGTAATGTAGTGAAAATATTTACACTGAATCCGTGTTCCTGCTGCAGTCCAGCATTCCAGCATGACGTGCTGTTTGACAGTCCGTGGCAATGTTACAAATTATACTGTATATTAAAAGCTTAACAAAGAAGTCAGAGGTCACGTTTGATTGGCTGCATGACCTGACCTGAACCAAAACAAAAGCCTGACAGATATTTTCAGTTTCCAGAGAGGAGTGCTTCTGAAGAATAACAATTGTTTATTTGAATTTGTATCCCCCTGTGATGGCGAGTCAATAGTTCACTGGAGAAGACTGGGACTGGCATAGTCGATAACCACTGGAGGTCCAGTGTGCCCATTTCTGCATCTTCTCCCATTGTTTCCAATTTAATTATATATCATAGAAGGGCCTAATTTGGATTAGGACCGTAGTGTGAGGGGGAAAGGGGTTTAAGCTCCCCCCCCCAAAAAAAAAAACAGGTGATGAAAAAGAGAAAGAGTTGGTTTTTGTAACCCACTTCTCTCTACCCTAAGGAGTCTTAAAGTGGCTTACAATCAACTTCCCTTCCTTTCCCCGTAACAAACATGTTGTGAGGTCGGTGAGGCTGAGAGCATTCTGAGAGAACTGTGACTGGCCCCAAGGTCACCCAGCAGGCTTCATGTGGGGGAGTGTGCAACCAAACCTGGTTCTCCAGATTACAGCCCACCTCTCTTAACTGCTACACCATACTGGCTGGTGAATTCTATAGCATTATACACTGCTGAGGGGGACAACCACCCATGCCCTTACCCCCAGAAATAAGAGAGAGAGAAGAAGAGAAGGCTCCTGTGGAGGGGCCATGGCTCAGTGGTAGAGCATTTGCTTGGCATGCAGAAGGTCCCAGGTTCAATCCCCAGCATCTCCATTTAAAGGAACTGACAGCAGGTGATGTGAAAGACCTCTGCCTGAGACTCTGGAGAGCTGCTGCCAGTCTGGTAGACAATGCCAATCTCGATGGACCAAGGGTATAAGGCAGTTTCATGTGTTCATGTGTGTTCATGTGCTTGTGCCTGCCCTGTCTCAGACTACTACATCTACCTTCCAGGGGCAGGGGTATCTCCCACACACTTCACACAGAGTGAGGGCTACCCTTTGCTTGGCCCAGCAGGGAGGAGGAGGAGGAGGAGATTGGATTTATACCCCACCCTTCACTACCCGTAGGTGTCTCAGAGCGGTTTACAAACTCCTTTCCCTTCCCCTCCCCACAACAGACACCCTGTGAGGTAGGTGGGGCTGAGAGAGCTCTTGACAGAAACTGCTCTTTTTTCAAGAACAGCTCTTATCAGACCTACGGCATGCCCAAGATCATCCAGCCAGGTGCAAGTGGAGGAGTGGGGAATCAAACCCAGTTCTCCCAGATTAGAGTCCGCGCACTTAACCACTACACCAAGCAGGGGAGAGATGGTTGGGGAGGCAGTAATTCTGGGGCCCTAGCCTTTCCCCCAGGGTCCCAGAATCACTATGATTGCCCCTGGCCCCAAACCTCCAGGTACCACACACCCATATCATCAGGTATGTGTGACCTGGTCCCACCTCTTTGGCCAGCCAGTTTCATTCCTTCAGCTGCTATGGGGATTTTAGCAGCCCTTGCTGCAAGTTCTTGTCATCCTTGTGGGGTTTCCAAGTTTTGGCTCACAAGTCTGCCAGCTGTGTATGGGCTCTGTGGCTCAGGGGGAAAGTGGTCCCACAAGGCATGGTGGCTGTTGCAGTGTCATTCCCAATGGTATGGGTTTTGGTAGCCATGGTTTCCTCTAGTAGAGTCACCATTCCCCCAGTAGGGCCAGGGAATGCCTCAATTTTGGAGGCCCCAATCCACTGCGGCCCAGCTGGCTGGTCGGGGAAGCCCCAACCCAAGAAGCCCCCTCCTGGTGCCGCCGACGCAATGATGTCACCTGGGAGTGACATCAACAAATTTCCGATATTTGGGGTGACACTCTAGGTTTTGGGCAAAACTCTATGGTTTTGAGGTCTGACAAACCATAGAGTTTTGCCCAAAATCTAGAGCGTTGCCCCCAGTGTCAGAAACACAATTACGTCACTTTCGGGTGACGTCATTGCAGCACACGCATGAAGCATGCATGTCAGAAGAACTCAAGGAAGGGTCAGGAGTCCCCCATACCAGCAGCCAAGTAGGACTTGGCAACCCTATCCTCTAGGCAAGGGTGGAGCAGAGCAATAAGCTTCAGTATCCAGTACATTTGATTAACCAGCAACACCCATTTCCCGCGTGTGCTGGCTAACAAAGCAGTATTACGGAAACAGGGATTGCAACAAGTACTAAATATGTATGAGCTTTGCATAGAATATGTATCAAAATGCACATTGTGCACATATTCATACACAACGTTTACAGAAATTCACAGTGGGAAGGATGCACAACGGAGCACTTGATGCAGCATAATATGAAACAAGCCTAGAACTGAACAAGTGGCATTTTGCCAACTTGGCCTCCAAATCCACTTGACTATCTGTCACACCTTTACATCCCTTCAGATTGGGGCTTTCTATATTAGCCCCGGCTGCACAGTGAATGGTTTTCTAAAGTTACAGGGAAATAGTGAGATGTGTGCAACCTACCCAGTCTATCCTAGAAGATTCTAAAGCAGGGATCTCCAACTTTGTTGAGCCTGGGAGCATCTCTGGAATTCCAGCACAGAGTACAAGGGGAACTACAAAATGGCTGCCCCAGGAGGCAGAGCCAACCACAAAATGGCTGCCACAGGAAGTGGAGCTGCACACACAGAGCAAGCCCCAGTATAGGAGAGAAGAGGGGTAGTTTTTTTAAAATATATATGCTGAAAAAGGGGAGTAAGATAGCATAAAACCAACACTGTGGTTGCAGTTACAACTGAAATAGTGCTATTTTAATCTACACAGTAGCCAATCAGAACCCCTGCTGGGCAAGAGCACCACTTTCTAAAAACATTATGTGGTTGCCAGAAGAGGTGTCACTGGGAGCCAGAGTGCCCATTTGGGGATCTCTGTCCTAAATGGTTTAAATTCCTGATAGATTCTAACATATTTATAATCTGTATATACACACACACACAACATATAGTCAGGTTACAACAGTCTTCATTGATGTAGCTGAGGCAGTGGAAGGGCTGCTAGCTGGTGATATATCAGGGGGAAAAAACTATTGACCCTCTCAACATGCTTTTCATTTGGAAAGATGTCTATGGAGATAAACCATGTTTCCCAGACTCTGAGCGGCTCGAACAGTGCTGGAAAGCCATGGAAATCTGGCTAGGGAAATGCAGAGCATGTAGTCTCAGTTGGCAAGGTCATGCTGTCCTGAGGGGATATGACACAACTGTCAGCACAGCAGTGCCAGTGGCTGCTGCTGTGCCAGCACAAAAGCTGAAGTTGGGCCCTGGCTCAAGAGCACTAGTTGTGGCATAGCCCAACCTCACAGCTCTGGAATTTGTTTCCAGTAGCCTGACTTGGAATATGCAGTCTGCTTCTGTTGGGTTTCTTAGACTGTGACTCCCAGTGTTGCCTGGAAAAGACGGAGGAAGAAGAAGAGGCACCTTGTGAGGTAGGTGGGGCTAAAAGAGTTCTGAGAGGACTGTGACTGACCCAAGGACACCCAGCGGCCTACATGTGGAGGAAAAGTGGGGAATCAACTCAGTTCTCCAGATTAGAGTCCACCGCTCTTAACCACTACACTGAGCTGGCATTAAGTATATATTACAAAACAAACAAACAACTGATTGTCCAAATGAAAATGTCCAGATACCTGAGAACTAAAAAACCTAACAGCAAACTTACTGCATGTTGCATTTAGTACATTTTCATCCTTGTTCAGATTGTGGCCAACAAATAGGGTTCCCAACAAATGCTGTAAGATTGGGGCAACAGTGCGTGGGGAGGGCAGAGCTTGCTGAGGATCTGTTGTCAATTTCAGGTGATGCTCTAGACATCTTCCCCTAGGCTCTATGGTAAAGGTTGTAGAGACTAGGGGAAATTCCTAGAACATCGCTATGTGGAGGCCATTTTTTCTCCCTATTCCTCAGGGGTGGGATGTTGGGACTAGAGTCAGATAATCCCCCTCTTGGGGTGTGTAAATAGGAATCCTGCCAATCAGTGGAGGGATTACAATCAGGCGATGGACATACAAGTCTCTAGGACTGTGAGAATCAAGTGTTTGGGGGCAATCCAATAGAAGGGCTGCTGCACCCCTATAGAAGATGGGGTCCATGGGACAATATTCCATGGGGCCATAAGAAACACCAGACAAGATGGATAGTTTGCAAAAGAATAGTTATTACAGGTTGGCACTACACTATCCTTTTCTTTTCTTTTCTTTTTTTGGTCTGTAGTACTGGCCTGGTCTTCTCTCAGTTTCACTTACCCTTCTCTTCTGTGGATAGGGTTCAAAGGCCTGCTTTGTTCTGCTTACATAAGGAGCTTTAGCAGCACTCTCCACTTCTGAGGCTTTTCAGCTAGCAGTTCTTCCAGGCAAGCACCAGCAAGCATGCCTGCCTGGAATAATTGGCCCCTCTCTCATCCCTGGCCGCCTCTATTGTTTTCCCTGTCAGCCGGCCAACTACCTTGTTTTGAGGCCAGTCTTGTGTTGATCTCTGTCTCTGCTACCCACACTTCACGTTCTCTCCCAGGGCTTCCACCACTAACCCCCGACCCCAGGGTGGCCCCAGGTAAACCCACAACCAGCTGGTCCCCACTAATGACAACATTTATGGGCACCAGAGATGGCAACTGAGACCTTTGGCAGAGGGGAGCCAGACCATGGCAAAGTGGGCAGTCAGGTTCTATCCCTCAGAAGGCTGGATATTTTCATCTTGAAGTCTCGGCAAGATTCAATGAGACAAGCAACAGAGAGACAGAGAGAGAGAGAGAGAGAGAGAGATGTTGATTTTCTATTTTTGTAAATGGTTAAAAGATACTCTGAACCAGGAATATAATGTTTCTAGCGTCCCGAAGTTTCAGTGTAATTGCCAGGAGAAAATATAATCATCTCTGAGCTGAGAAGCTGAGTGTCAGAGTAGAAGTCCATGCAAAATTAAACGCAATGAGGTCTCCACCCACTAACTTTAGCACTGCTGCCAGGAACTGTAATAATTAATTGAGTCTTGATATTTCAACAGCCTTTGATTATGGAATGGAGCTGAGTGGAACATTTCACACATAAAAGTGAGTGAAATGAAGTGGCAACCAGGTGGAGGAAAAGAGACACTTTGCATCTTGCTCTGTTCTGTGAAGATATCTTGGGAGGGGGGAGGAATCCAGAGGTTTAATAAAAGAGAAGCTCAGGGTTTTTTTTTTAAAGGATTATCACCATCATCATCATCATCATCATCATCATCATCATCATCATCATCTCTCTCCCCATGGCACTAAGTTTTTCAGTTATGTTTTTTCAGAAACCACTGTACCTGCAAGTATGATAAAGTGGAGGGAACAGATGGTCAGGTGACAGAGGGCGATTTCTCACGGGACCTTTTCCCGCGATGAAGCGCGGTGAAGCCTCTCTTTCCTCCGGAGCATCTCGTCGGTTTCACACAATTTGGCTCGATGCTTCCTTTTGGCCCGGGGCTTCCCTCATTTGCTCCGCATCAGCTGAAATCCTCAAATCCCAGGATTTTCTGTTTGCTTCGCGGTGACTGAGCCCTCCCCCCTCCCCCCCTCCCCACTTTTTCCACGCCCATTAGCCCACCTCCTCTTTTTTTTGTTTAAAAGATTGGTGTCGTTATATTGGCACATTGCAGGAACGAAATTAAGGGCAGCGGGATCAGGGGCGGGCTGCCTGTGGCCTCGTGGCTCTCTCGCTCGGCCGATCGGCCAGTCGGG